>NC_134778.1:94830387-94832887 GCF_046742065.1 Oratosquilla oratoria
GTGTGTGTGTGGTGTGCGTGTGTGGTGTGCGTGTGTGGTGTGCGTGTGTGGTGTGTGTGTTTGTGTGTGTGTGTGTGTGTGTGTGTGTGTGTGTGTGTGTGTGTGTGTGTGTGTGTGTGTGTGTGTGTGTGTGTGTGTGTGTGTGTGGTGTGTGTGTGTGTGGTGTGTGTGTGTGTGTGTGTGTGTGTGTGTGTGTGTGTGTGTGTGTGTGTGTGTGTGTGTGTGTGTGTGTGTGTGTGTGTGTGTGTGTGTGTGTGTGTGTGTGTGGTGTGTGTGTGTGCGGTGTGTGTGTGTGCGCTGTGTGTGTGTGTGTGGTATGTGTGTGGTGTATGTGTGTACGTGGTGTGTGTGTGGTGTGTGTGTAATTCGTATGGCGCGTGTGTATTCGTGTGTGTGTGGTGTTTGTGTGTGGTGTGTGTGTGTGTGTGTGTGTGTGTGTGTGTGTGTGTGTGTGTGTGTGTGTGTGTGTGTGTGTGTGTGTGTGTGTGTGTGTGTGTGTGTGTGGTGTTTGTGTGTGGTGTTTGTGTGTGGTGTGTGTGTGTGTGTGTGTGTGTGTGTGTGTGTGTGTGTGTGTGTGTGTGTGTGTGTGTGTGTGTGTGTGTGTGTGGGTGTGGGTGTGTGTGTGTGGTGTGTGGTGTGTGTGGTGTGTGGTGTGTGTGTGTGTGGTGTGTGTGGTGTGTGTGTGGCGTATGTGTGTGTGTGGTGTGTGTGGCGTGTGTGTGGCGTGTGTCTGGCGTGTGTCTGGCGTGTGTGTGGCGTGTATGTGGTGTATGTATGGCGTGTGTGTGGTGTGTGTGGCGTGTGTGTGGCGTATGTGTGGCGTGTGTGTGGTGTGTGTTGTGTGTGTGTGTTGTGTGTGTGTGTTGTGTGTGTTGTGTGTGTGTTGTGTGTGTGTTGTGTGTGTGTGTGTGGTGTGTGTGTGGTGTGTGTGTGTGTGGTGTGTGTGGTGTGTGTGGTGTGTGTGGTGTGGTGTAGTGTGTAAGGTGGGAGCTGTATATGTGGATCAGTGCATGCGTATTTGCATGTAGTCGTGTATGTATGTTTGTACATGTGTACTTTCGTGTTTTGTATATGTATACAAGTATTCTGAAACCTTTTATTTTGTGATTTCCTACTTGATACAATATTTTATATAATTCTCTTATTAATCTACTTGGGCAGCTTTTGATATCGAGGCATACTTTGGTGCAAATTGTTCATTTCTGCAACTGTTTTAACCCAACATGTTTGAGGGACTTTCACAAAACTATTACCATATTCTACACCAAAAAAACAAAACTCATCATATCAAAAGATAACGGAACAGAACATTCTTTCACGAGTTATTCACGCAAACTTTTGCTCCGTGTCTCTTATTGGTTATTGAATGGGCATGTAATGAAATGGAATCTTATTAAAAGTTGAAATTCTCATTTGACTTGGATTTTCCAAATGTTGCAATATTAGTCGCCGATTTTTATCTAAAGATATAACGTTTTATGATCATTATCGTTAGGTCCAATTGTCTTACTAACATATTGAAATGTACAGATGAATATATTTGTTCATATGTATCAGTTAAAGTCGGATATTTTCAGTGTGCGCGCGCGCGCGTGCCCTTGCGCGTGTGCGCCAGTGCACGCGCGTACCAGTGCGCGCGCGTATCAGTGCGCTCGCATATCAGTGCACGAGTGCGTGTACACGAGTGCGCATGGACGAGTGCGAGCACACGAATGGGCGTACACGAGCGAGCGTACACGAAAGCGTACTTTGGAGTGGGTATTCTAGCGTGAACATGTACCGGCAAATAAAAAACATAGATGTCATCTGTGGTATACCGGCGGACTGCACGAGAGCAGGGTCCTCGGCCGTACGTTCAGGACCCTCCGTGTCGCCGAGTAACGCCGTCGCAGAACTTCCTTGGATCGCCATGCCTACAGGGAAAGAAGGACCTCTTGAGCCCTGGCTGCGCACGACTCCTTGTCGTGTTTCCCATGCCGCCCAATGGGTAGGCTGATATGTATGTTGTACAGTAGCTGCTAGGCGGAGTAGAGTTTGCATGGTTGACGTGCAATACGTGGTGAAAGACGCACCTTGAACGATGTCGCCTGAATTGTTCCTTCAGGAAAGGATTCCGGGGGGATGACGTGCAGCGTACGCGTCTGCCTTGAATGACGAGCATCAGAAGCTTGGGAACTAGGAAAAAGTTAGGTCAGCGAGTTTAAGGACTTCGTTAGGCTAGAATAGAGACTTCTTTCGGCTCTGGAAGCGTCATTGGAAAAATCCGCTGAGGCCTCGAACGGATGTTAACACTAACAAGTCTCTCAGGATCAAAGTGTGAGTTCAGCGGTCAGGGCGTCAAGTCTTCGAAGTAGGTCGTTTCACGGCGAATCAACAAAGGTCTGTGAAGTAAGTCCTAAGACTTTACTATTTTTTTTTTTTTTTTTTTTTTTTTTACGGGCTGAGATATCCCGGTTTGCAAATAAACTTCTATAAAACGAGTTTAAAGTGTCGGTTTTAG
>NC_134778.1:94840387-94852887 GCF_046742065.1 Oratosquilla oratoria
CGCCTCTTTTCCCCCTTACTATAACTGCCTACTCTTCTTGCTGTGACTACTTAGCTTTCCTGCTGCGTCTGTTTCACTTTTCCTTTGTGCCTTTTCCTACCTTACCTACTGCGCTGGTTTTTCGTTGCCTCCTGTGTCTCTGCTTCCCTGCAAACAGCTGAGCTTCTGTCCCGCAAACTGCTGCGCTTCTGCTCCCTCTAACTGCTGCGCTTCTGCTCCTTCAAACAGCTGCCCTTCTGCTCCCGCAAATTGCTAAGCTTCTGTTCCCGCAAATTGCTAAGCTTCTGGTCCCGCAAACTGCTGCGATTCTGCTTCCCCACAAACTGCTGCGATTCTGCTCCCGCAAACTGCTATGCTTCTGCTACCGCAAACTGCTCCGCTTCTGCTCCCGCAAACTGTTATGCTTCTGCTACCCCAAACTGCTTCGCTTCTGCTCCCGCAAACTGCTGCACGTCTGCATCCTCAAACTGCTGTGCTTCTGCTTCCTAAAACTGCTGCGCTTATGCTCTCGCAAACTGCTGCGCTTCTACTCCCGTGAACTGCTGCGCTTCTGCTCCCGCAAACTGTTGCGCTTCTACTCACTCAAACTGCTACGGTTCTGCTCCCCCAAACTGCTGCGCTTTTGTTACTTCAAACTGTTGCACTTCCGTTTCCTCTAATTGGTTACTTTGCTTGATGCGCCTATTTCTTCTAGTCTTGTGTTTCTGGTCCACTTTACCCGCTGTGTTTCAAATTGACTTTCCTGCAGTCTCTCTGATTTCTTTGCTTGCTGCACCCATGCTTTTCGTTATTTTTCAATTTATTCATTTATTTATTAATTAATATATTTATTTATTTATTTTTGCAGTATTACGAAGGAGTTTCACACCTACGTGATACGTCAATACAAAAATAAATATTGCTTTGATAAATTAAAGTACATCAACGTAATATATGCTTTTCTTGGTGGATTTTTTAAGTGCTCACCTACGCAATATATCAATAGAAAGTTGAATATAAATTTTATAAACTATAATACGTCAATGTAATATTTCAGTAAATTTTCAAAAGTGCACACCTACGTGATATAGCAATAGAAAGTTAAATATCTATCTCATAAATTATAATACATTAAAGCAATACACGTGTTTTCTTGGCGGAAATCAATAACAGAAAAAGTTGCTAAAAGCGATACACAAACAAATCCGCTTCAACTGCTTGAGATGCAATCTTTGTTTTGGTAGATGTGGAGATCGAAGAAATTAAAGTATGATAAATTCGTCTATTCTAACCAAAGCTACCTAACCTAACCTACCTTACTAACCTAACCTACCTACCTAGCCTAACCTACCTACCTGCCTAAACTACCAACCTAACCAACCAACCCATCTACCCAACCTAACCTAATCTACTTAATGTACCTAACCTGAATTTAGTAATGCGGTTCCTCTAATCCTAAAGTTCATCAGGGTCGTCCTCGTCGTCTTCTACCTCCAAATCTATAAAAAGAATGATGGCGTCTAAAAGAGTCGATCTGACTTTGTTCGTTTGTGTATAGCTTTTAGCATAGTTTTCAGTTATTGATTTCCTCCAAGAACAATTAATATTTCATTTTCTAATGCTATATCACGTAGATGTGCACTTCTAAAATAAATACCCACAATTCTCTTACTTGTTAGTATTTGAGCCAATTATTTAGCGTCCTGAAGCGTTTCTTTGAATATCCTATCCTTGTTTGCTAAGTTGACACTGTCGACATTTTACAGTACTGAGATGTACAGTAATATCACATTTCACTCCTTCCCAATATTTTACTTTTGTGGTAATTGTTAATGGGAATCATAGTTCGGGAAATTTTCCCTCAAAGTGTTATTTTCTTTGATTTAGGAGCCTTTCCTGAAACTTCGAACCACGCCTATCGTAACTTTAAATAAGATACGATTAAACTCCCCACCTCTTTATTTTGTTTATTAAATCTATGCAAAAATTTTAGTTTAATAAATCGGGAATTAACTTTGAGAAATTACTTAAAGTAAATATTAACCCGTGGCCTTATGAGCTCTTTTCGAACTCGTACGAGTCCCTTGGAATACTGTGCGCTCTAACGTCGGAACACTAATCAGATTACCCTGAGCTCAGGACGAAGAAGGACTTCTTTTTTGGAAACCTCTAACGAAGAGATCATGTCTTCGGTTCAGAAGGCCTTCAAGATTCGAATTTCTAAAGTGTCCACATTTAGAGAATCTACGCTGGTTAAAACAAAGGTGACCGGTAGGTTCTCAATTGTATTCCTGAAATGTTAAACCGTAGTTTTCATACATTTTAGTATATCCATCGTATTCACATGATTGTTTTGATAAACTTAAGACACTCTCACTTAACTACAAAAGTGTGAATTATAACGTCTACGTGATATATGCTGGTAGTACCAACTTTTCGAGACACCTACTCAACACAAATTGGCTGAAGGGTTTGTAGGTGTTTCGAATCAGTAATTCATCGACAAATGTTTTGTTCCAGATGTTTCAAAGCAGGACTTGATGAAGTGTTCGTAAAAACAAAACCAACTGTGTATAGAAATATATAAACACATTTAGTTGTTCTGTGTATACAATAAACAACATTAATAAAGCTATCCCCATAGTAAAATCATAACAACTTAAATGATAAGTATGGTTTCTGGATGTTTCGAAACAAAAATGTATCTACAGGTGGCTGTAAGCATCAGTGGCGGTCTACGGCCTGGACATTTCGAAGCAGTATATTTCTGTTACCAAAATGACAAATACGCTTTATGTCATTCCCCGTTGAATGTGGTTAATAAAATCATAGTCACAATAAATATTATACAAACTCAGTGTGCGTGTGTATATAGGTCCTTTAATGAATGTGTAATGGAGACTGAATCGAGGTTTCGCGACTGCTGGGATTGATTATTTGAAAGACATCTCTGCAATACGTGATTTGGTTTGTGTGTGTGTGTGTGTGTGTGTGTGTGTGTGTGTGTGTGTGTGTGTGTGTGTGTGTGTGTGTGTGTGTGTGTGTGTGTGTGAGAGAGAGAGAGAGAGATTCACCATGGTTCTGGATCATGTGTTGAACTCATGATCGACAGCTATTACCCTCCCGGGAGAGAGTTCAGAGCTCATGTATGACCGATCTATGAGTAATGCTGTGACTTTACACGGACTGTCGTAGTGGCGGTCGCGAATGCTACCACTGCGCCATTGAGTCGTGTGTGTGTGTGTGTGTGTGTGTGTGTGTGTGTGTGTGTGTGTGTGTGTGTGTGTGTGTGTGTGTGTGTGTGTTGAACGACTAGACCTAGAAGGCGTAATCTACTACCAAAATCTAGATCTTCATCTACCGCCTCTACACATACTATCGGCACGCACATATACATTTCGGTGCATATAGGAGTCAAGTTGTAGTTAACCTGACTTTTGACGAAAGGGTCAGCGATCACCTATTGTTTCGGACTAAGGGCGTCGATCTCTCACCGCAGCTGGGCGCAGACATCGATACCTCGCCAACCAATCGATTGCCATATTTTTTTAAATTACATATCCCTAAAGGATATGTCCTTCCTGTCCAAACCTCGGACTATACACAAATGTACAGATGTATATGTTATGTGTAAATTATAAAAGACCTTTCCTGACCTCTAATATTTGCTGAAGCAGCGCTTTTGTAAATAAATATCTCATCGGCAACCTTGCCACGAGCCATGTATATAAAGGGATTCTCGAATCCAATAAAACAAAGAAAGACTAGAGAGAAGACGCCGCTGTTTAATTCGCCTCCACGTCGCTAAATCTCAAGCCACGTTATTGCTATCACATTCCTGAAAACCATATGTTGTGACTCTTCAACACAAGTCCAACATATCTGGCGGCACAGCGGTGGGGTCCAAAGAACACTTATCTGATAACAGCAGCGGGATACGAAGAACTATTCAAGATTCCAGAGTAACTACAACGGGGCCTGCAACGAGACAAAATTCCACCCACATCGCTGTGAACTCAACCCAGCACAAAATCCCACTACCCATCACACCGAACACTAGCTACGTTCAAGGACGTTCCTTCACGCCTACACGGAACTCAGTGGAAACACCCAGCACCACCGCAGTCGGACACGATCTACCAACTCGAAATTCGCTGTGCTCCCTACCCAACGAATGCGGACAAAATCCCACCATCAAACTTCGCTGTGCGTCCTACCCAGCGAACCAGCACAGCAACCGGAGACAACACAAAACCCCGAGGACAAAATCTACCAACTCGCCCAGCAACAGCGAACCAGCAGCCCTGCAACGAGACAAAAGCCCATCTCCCTCGCTGTGAGCTAGCCCAGTGCATCGGACAAGATCATCGATCAACCTTTCTCAAAAAGGAAGTATCGTTTCTCTTTACGTCTGAAATCCGGGTCGACACGTTTTTAAAGTCGTGAAAATTCCACAAACGAAATCCTGTTGACAACATCATTGCAAGACATTATAGAACCCAGTCTATCCCCTTGGAATTTCTCTCCCTTTGTTGTCCCAAAACACGATGGTTCATTCCACCCTGTTGTAGACTTTCGTGAGCTCAGCGAACTCACTATTCCTGAAAGATACCCGATACCTCTTTCGCAAGACACCCTCTACTCCATATATGAACACAACAGTTTTCTGAACTCTCGACCTCATGTCAGGGTATTTCCATATACCCCTTGATGATGAATCAAATCCACTAACATCCTTTAGTGCCAACACGGGTCACTACCACTTCAAAAGGTTGGCTGTGGAACTCGTCTCTGCTCCCTCAGTCTTCACCAGAATCGTGTATAAAGTCCTAGAAGGACTCATAGGAAAGACAGTTTTTATTTACTTGGACGACATCATCATTGCCTCAAGGTCACTCACAGAACACCTTTCCACACTTCAAACTGTCCTCTCAAGGTTAGCCGCGGCAGGTCTCAAACTCAAACTTAAGAAATGTTCCTTCCTCAATAAGGTAAAACGATTCCTATGACATGTCATAAACTCTCAAGGTGTCATCACCTCTCAGGACAAAGTCAAAGCTGTACTACATTTTCCACCCCCTACTTCTACAGAACACGTAAAGTCATTTCTAGGTTTATCAGGTTTCTACAGACGTTTCATCAAAGGCTATGCTCACATGGCAGCCCCATTAACAGCCCTTCTCAAAAAGGATACTCCCTTTAACTGGACGCCTGAACACAACACAGCTTTCCACAACCTAAAACAAGCACTCACAACAGCCCCTGTACGGGCTTTTCCAAACTTCTCAAAACATTTCACACTATGTACAGATGCTTCATACAATGGACTTGGCGCAGTACTGATGCAACAACACGACTCCAAATTTAGACCGATAGCATACGCCAGCCGCGCATTAAACAAGCACGAACAAAACTACTGTCACTGAGATCGAAGCACTTGCGGTCATATATGCCCTTAAACATTTCAAACACATCATTTTAGGCTACTAAATACATGTACACACAGATCATCCACCCATTCTCCACCTCTTGAAAGACAAGAGCCTCACTGGAAAACTAGCCAGATGGCTCCTCACCATTCAGGAATTCATGCCTACATTCCACTACGTCCAGGGCCATGCAAATGCGGTCGCCGACGCCCTTACCAGACACGTAGCAACCACGTAGCAATCACGTAGCAATACAGAGGAGAATAGCCAAAATGATACAGGGGCTTAGAAATTTACCATACTAAGACAGGCTTAGACACCTTCACATAAACTCTTTGGAAAGAGGTGTTTTATAGGCCAAGGGCTCTTACAAGAGTGATGTAGATGAGGTCATTATAATAAGATAGTAGGGCAGGACTCGTAATAATGGATTTAAATTGGAAAAATTTAGGTTTTAGAAGGAAATGTAAAAGAACCAGATTACCAATAGTGGTTAATGAATAGAATTGACCTAGTAACCATGTAGTGAGCGCTGAAACAACTAGTTGTTTTAAGAGAACATTAGATAACTTTAAGGAAGGAATGAAAGGTGGCAATGGACATGGAACTGTCTAGTGTAGGCCACATGGTATCTTATAATCTCCATTCTTATATTCTAATGTTTTATTCCTAAGTTCATCTCTGATGTTTCTGGTCAAGAGTACGCCTCCATATTTCTATTTTCTTTTAAATCTAAGGCATATTGAATGAATGGGTTGATTAAAAAAAAGCAAAACGCAGTAAGTAAACGCAGCATTATACAGTGCAAAGCTGCGATCACATGTCAACTGCTCATGTGGCACATAGCGCACATTTTAATTTGGATCTGATGACGCTTCTTTTAATTTAAGTTTTTTTTTCCTTTAAAACATTATACGGAATACCGAAAGTTCTAATTTCCATAGAAACAAGGCTTCAATCAATAAGTAAAACGCATCAATGATTCACTGCAATTATTCATTAATACGTAGTGAGTTGATACCACTGGTTGATCTTGAATAAGATTCTTGCTTATAATCAAACTCTCTGTGTATCTTTCAAACTTATCGTAATCCATTAATATACATTACGACGTTTCGCTCTGCATAGAGTATTTTCAAGTACAGTTCATGACAATTATCAAGGACAGTATGTACAAAGCTAGTGGTGATTGGGGAAGCTCATCATCACCATCAACATCATCAGCTGGGGGCATACGTCAGGGAGTTTGTTGCTTAATCTATTCGCTTGGGCCAGTCCCTATAGTCTCTCCACAGGCAAGTCCATGACGGACTTGCTTGATGATAACTGTGAAGTAGCCCGTGTGATCAGATTTTTAAAGCTTATCAAGTTTTATCACCTATTATAATTTAATATATTTTTCAATTTATTATTATTATTATTATTTTTATGAAATCCCTGAATTTTTAGCTTTCATCCGCCTTTTAGCTTTCATAGCGCTGAATAGCCCTTGATGCTCCAGTGCTTGGCTTTTGAGCCTAAAACTCGTAAACCAACCAACCCATAGTCTCTCCGAGCAAGCTCCCATGCAGCCACACTTCCCACTCCAAACAACTCTCAATAGGTTCGATCAACTGGCCCCAGGTATAAATTTTGAGGGCGTCCCCTTCTTCTCTTCCATCAGGGAAACGTGACACATGCCCATATAACCAGAGTTGACGTTCACGAATGATGCTGGTAACTGGCTTACATTGAGTCTCACATAAAAGTCTTTGGTTTGATGCGAAGTCATTCCAGCAATAACCCATTATTCTCCGAAGTGACTTAGTACCAAAGACATCGAAACGTCTCTTCAAGTCAGCATTTAATGCCCTTGTGTCATAGCTGTACAGCAAAATAGGGAGCACAAGTGATTTGAAGATCTGAATCTTAGTCCTCTTGCATAAATGTCGACAACACCATATACTTTGCTTGAGTGAGTCCATAACACCAAGTACAATTCCAATCCTTCGAAGTACTTCCTGACATGACCTACAACTGTTATGCACTACGCTGGCAATGTATGTAAAGCTTTCCAAAACCTCAATGACCTCGCGACATGGATGAACAGACTGAACTGTGTCATCAAATAAGCTCCCAAACTCCTGGCCCTTGGTCATGGCCCCAGGAGACCTGAAGTCCAAACGGTCTCGACTCCCTGACTGTAACCAAAAACAAGGTCAATAACCTTGGTGTTGCCAATAGATGATCCGCAACGACAATTCTACCCAATACCCAGTCTATGCAGATGTTGAAAAGTGTTGGAGGCAAAGATGCACACTTGCCTCACTCCAGAAATAACAGGAAAAAAGCTAGACACACCTCACCCACACTTTACAGCACTCTGTCCCAGAGTATACGCCACATATCAGATCAATAATCCTCACAGAAATTCTACGGATCCGCAGAAGATCCCAGAGCACTCTACAGTACACCGAGTCAAACGCCCTCTTGAGATCAACATAAGCTGCGAGAAATCCACATGAATACGGAATACGAGGGTTCGATAACTTGTTGATGTACTTGGCGTGAACCCAGAACAATCAGGTCTTTAAAACTTTAGCTGATATGAACGAATCCGTGTCAACAATAGATGGGTAAGCACCTTAACTAGCACATTGAACAATGTAATGCCATGGTAGTTGTTGCAGTCCTGCCGGTCCCATTTCCCCTTACCTGATAGAAACGACCAGATTTTTTTTTTCCAGTCAGAGGGAGTACCAGACTACCAGACAGTAGGTAGTTCCGTATGCAACCCGCGAATCATGACCTCACCTCCAGCTTTCAGCAACTCCGCACTGATGTTGCATTTCCACCCTTCAACTTCCAGCTTCTTTGACCTCCGTCAGAGAGGGAGGAGATTCATCTATCGGTGGATCAGAAACCGCCACCTGAATATCATCGAGGGGAAGTTGTTTGCTTGGAGGGTCAACCATTAGCAACTGCTCAAATTACTTGCCTAAGAGCTATACCCATCACTGCCAAGTACATCAAGCCGATTAGCGATTGCTACGGTATACTCATGAGCGCACGCATCATCCCTAGGTTTCTCCAGATGGAACCCAAGTGGTTTAAATATCAAGATTCTCCTGAATTTGATATGCAGTCTGGGTGTTGCGAGCACAAGTCTATGGTCGATCCCAAAAAATTAAACACCTCGTGATAAAAAATCTTTGATTTCATACTGTAAGGGGTTTATGTCTATGGTACTCCATGAGACAATTCCTTGGGTAATCTTATGTCCGCGCATGGATGCTAGTGTCACAGAGATTGTATTTTCCATAGTACAGGTGCCTGGAGTTCTTTCTTTGATATAAAGGCCTCCAGGATCTCCAAACGATAATCATCGTGTGTGCATGAAAATATTTTTGTATTCTTTACCAGATTTTTTTCTTGTAATGGATGTACTATGCTTTCCTGAAAAATGCTCTCTAGAAACTTGAATGCGGCAAGTTAGTCGTCTGTAGAGAAATACCATCGTCAGTTCTATATACGAGTATGAAGCGAGTAGATGAATTCATAGACGACATTACATTTCATACGTGGGTTATGGTCACGGGTCGGGTTGAAAAATAATAAATTGAATAACAAATAAATATACAGATAGATAGATGAATGAGTGAATAAATAAATTAATAAATGAGTAAATAAAGTAAGTAAAAGAATATATAAATAGGTAGATAATAAATAAGTAAATAAATAAATAAGTAGATGAATAAGATAGATAAGTAAACAAATAAGTAGATAAATAAGTAAAAAATTGATATATAAATCAATAAATATATTAATAATAGATAACTAAATGCATTGATTACTGAATACATAGATATACAAGTAAATAGGTAGATAAACAAGTGAATAAGTAGATAAATAGATAAACAAATAAATAAACTAACTAATTAGTTAATAATCACATAGATAAATAGATAGATAAATGAATAAATCAATAAATAGATAAACAAATATGTAAAAAAGTAAATAAATAGATCAATAATTGAGTACATGAAAAATCAGTAGATAAATAAATAAATAGATAAATAAAAGATGAATGAATGAATAAACAAATAGATAAAAGGGATATAGTCTTTTAATGAGTAATCACGTAGATAGATGAATAAATAGCAAATAGAATAAATTAGATAGATGAAAAATAAGTAGACAAATAAGGTAATTTTTTTCATGGCAAAGTATATATCTATTCTAATTTTTCATCTTCGTTGACACCGATCCACAGGTCACACAAAATAAAATGTTCATCATCTTACCTTTCTTCTACATATTTTTCTTACTTCTTACATTGCTTCTAATGACACATTTCAAAGATATAAAATGCATTGTTAATCATCGTAATTGAATGAGTTCACTGCACCGTATAAACTGTGCAATATTCGCTTGGCACACTTTGTAATGTAATTGCTTTGACACATCTACATTCTATATATTTTACTAGTTGAATTCTTTCTAGCACCGGATCGAATACTTGTATGTTTGGCAAAATTCTTTGTATCTATCTATATCTATATGCCGAGAGCTTTATTCCCCCTCATAAGGGAGGTAGCCAAGTCAGAGGCATGTACCTATTCCCCACTCATTTCACTCCCTTCCACCACCCCCTTGCTGTGGACGTACTGTAATGTTTAAAATTATTACAACTAACAATACCATAGTTTCACTGTCTCCTCTCTGGTATACACCAGCATCTTGCACACCAGTAACAGTGACAGGAAACCAAAGCTCTATAACCCAGATCCACGGTCTGGTCAAGGGATCGAATTTCATCCAACAGGACTACTTCTTCTAAAGAAACCATTCGAAAGAACAGGTCGCCGTTATAAAGCATAGTTGAGTGAAAACATGATTCAAAATGACCAAATCCATGATTATCATTGCATTTCAAATGTAGACCTATGTAATTACTTATAAGTAACATGATGACTGATATCTTCTAAGGATGAGTAGGAATCGTACATCTTCAAGCTGTAAATTCATAATTCAAACAATTCCCCTATAACCTATCGTAAATGTTTCGTGTAAGAAATGTATATCTTCTTGCTACTGCCTTGCGGAAGACGCCAATCACTGAAATACTCTGTAAGTATACGCTGTATTAAGCCAACTATACATTTTCATCATCTCTCTTCCATTTCAACAATATTCAGAAAGTTCCTTTTGAATAGCGCCAAACAAAAGATCTGAGGTCCGCTTCGGGTGTGATCGAATATACAATTCCTATTGGCTATACAATATTTCTCACATATCCTGCCTAAGTTGTTTTCTTACTGATGTTATTTCAGAATCTAAATATTGTGGGCTGCAAATTCTGAGTGCTCGTAAAAATAAGAAAACAACTTTCAAGATTAGGATACCCGGATTGGTTCTTACAAAAAGCCCTTAGCAAGGCTAAAATAAGTTTTCATAAATCTAATCCCCATTCTACTAAGAAGCACAAATGGGATAACAAATGTATACAATTTCTTTTAGTAACTCCATAAATGAAATGTCCCAATTATTACCAAAAGAAAATATCAACGTCATCTTCAAGTATCCCAATACCTTGTTCAGAAATATAGTTAATGTACACAGTAGACCATCAAGTGACATCAACTCAGGTGTTTATAACTTGCCATGTTTAGATTGTGATAATGTTTATTGGGGACAAACTGGAAGAGACTTAGCAACCAGAACCAAAGAACATAAGAATTCAGTAAAATATGGTCAAGAAAGCTCCGCGGTATTTCATCACATTGCAAATAAAGATCATAGCATAGATTGGGAAGATGCTGAAATAATGTATAAGTCAAAATGTAGTTTCAGAAGAAAAATAATCGAGTCATCCCTGATTAAATATTTCCCTAATTTCAATATTTCAAATAGTCAATGGTCACCTGACTGCATTACCACCTCAGCTGTCAACCGACTACTACCTCATTTACTCCAAGGGGACAAAAACTCACAAGACCCCCGGAGCGTCGGTCACGTAACCTGAGCTCTTCCCTTATTCCTTTTTCTCACCTCACATTTTTGTATATATGTATATGTCTTCTACTATGTACTCATACTGCTGAAGAGGATCACAGTTAGTTATCGAAATATACAGAACTTTCGACATTAGTGTCTTCTTTTCCGACTGTGGGATAAGAGTCTATTTTACTAATGTGCTACGACATTATTCTACTATGATATATGTATATGTATATATATATATTTATATATATATGTATATATATATATATAATATGTATGTAAGTATGTATAGATATATGAGTATGAGTATATATGGGAATGAGTATGTGTATGAAAATGAGTATACTGTAAGTATGTTTATGAAAATGAGAATGGTGATGAATGTGAGTATGGCTGATTGAGAATGAGTATGAGTATTAGCATTGGTATAAGTATTGTTAGAATATGAATATGAGTAAGAGTAGGAGTAGGAGTAGGACTAGGAGTAGGAGTAGGAGTGTGATTGTGATTGTGATTGTATGAATATGAGTATGAGTTTACATAAGAGTAGGAGTAGGAGTAGGAGGAGGTGAATGATGTGGAAAAACTAGAGAATGAGAACGAGGAAGAGGTGATGGAGGTGGAAGAGGATGATAAGGGAAAGTTGAAGGAAGAAATGGGGTAAGAAGAGGATGAAGAGGAGGCACGAGGGGTAGGAGGAGAATTTCTTTAGTAGTTTTGTCCAGCGTTCTTATCCTCGTGAGCAATATCGTACTGAAGATGTGGTAAAGGAGAGATTTAAGGATAGTAGTAGAATGGAGAGAGGGTATATTCTTTTTTATATCCAATCGTAAATTAATGCCTGATGTCTCTGGTCCGTAGAAATATAAATGAAGTTCCAAAAATAGCAAATGGATAAAACTTAGGGGGTCAATAACCCAAACAGAGGAGGGAAAGGATAAGAAGGAAAGGAAGAAGAGAAAGAAGGAGGAGGTTGAGGAAAGGTAGAAAAAAGTATGGGAGGAGTAGGAAAGAAGAACTCGAGAAAGAATTGGAAATGTCATGTGAAACAACACATGCCCCAAACGACAACGTTATATAGGGGATATGGTGTGGTAGAAAGAAGGAGCA
>NC_134778.1:94857887-94867887 GCF_046742065.1 Oratosquilla oratoria
GGGGGGTCACTGAATACTAGGAAAACTTAAGGAGAAGGTGGACCACATGTCTAGGAGCAGGAAAGGTCAAAGATAAGAGAGAACAACTGGTTGGGTGAAAAACATTAGCTCACATCCGGGGAATAAAAGGAAGAAGAAAATAAGAAGGGTGAGTAATTGTCTACTGAGGGTGGACAACGACTTTGAGAGGGAAGGAAGAGGATTTTGAGGGGGAACTAGGGATAGCTTAAATTTTTGTTGGCAATGGGTGAGATATTGAACATACATCTATTTTGTTCAACTATGGCACGTTCAATATCTCACCCCCGCCTAATTCCTTTAATACCCATTGCCCAAAAAAATTTAATGTGTCCCTAGTGGCCCTCCAGAATCCTCTTTTTTTTTTTCTCTCTCTCAAAGACGTTGTCCACCCACTGTAGACGTTGCTCACCCATTATATTTTCTTCTTATATTTGTTCCTCGGTTGTGAGCTAATGTCCTTCACCACGACAATTGTTCCATCTTATCCTTAACATTTCCTGTTCCCAGACATTTAGTCCACCATCTTAACCTTTTCTAGTATTCAGTGGCCTCCCCACTATCTCCCTTCCTCCCCCCCGATCCCCCCCGTTCTTCTTATTTAATCTCATTCATGTGTATTACGACTATATAGTTTAAAAAGGTGTAACAAGCGACACGTCATACTAATAAAAGCTACGTCCTCACATGGTATTTATTTCTTTAGACTTATCGGTAACTGCCACTTTCATATATTTACTTTATTGATTTCTTTATTTACCTTTGTATATATGCATTCATTTACTTATATATTTTTATTCATTTAGTTATGTATCTATTTATCTATCTATTTATATATTTATTCATTTATTTACCTATTCAGTTATTTCTTTATATACATATATATTCATTTGTTTGCTTGTTGGTTTGCTTCCTTGCTTCAAAGGGTTCTCTCTGTTTTTTTTTTTTTTTTTTTTTTTTTTTTTTTTTTTTTTTTTTTTTTTTTTTTTTTTTTTTTTTTTTTTTTTTTTTTTTTTAACTGTTCGGGATTCGAGTTCCTCATGAATAAGCATTTTTTTTTCTCTCAAGTTTGGGGATGTTATTTCAACACTCCCAAAATGATAATGATGGTAATTAGGTAATAAAAACGCGAAACCAGTAAAAAAGTAGGAGGTACCTGAGTAGTATGACAATTAGTCTCTCGCAATTACATCAACATAACTTAAAGAACATTTCCTATCTGAATATGTCAGTATTTCAGGTTAATAATAGATATCACAACTTCAATTATTATATTCACCTTTATCAGACATCTTTGCAAAATTCGATGCTTAATTCGATTTTTTTTTTGTTCTTTTACTAATGTCAACATTGAAATAGATAATGGTCATACATCTGTTTTCCTTGTTATTGTACGGTTTCCGTATGCACAATCAATATTCGTTTTGTAAAAGCACAACACAACGTTCATGCCATGTCAGCAATTTTATTCATTTTACTGTAAAAGTTCTTTAAATTTCGAAAGTTTGTGTCAGGAAACACTGATATATATATATATATATTTAAATATATATATATATATATATATATATATATATATACATGTATGTATATATGTATATATATATATATATATATATATATATTTATATGCATATACATGTATATGTATATATATAGAAATATATATATATGCATTTATGTATGTATGTATATATATGCATATATATATGTATATATACATATATATATATATACATATAAGTATATATACATATATATGTACATATATATATATATATATGTGTGTATATATATGTATATATATATATATATATACATATATATACGTATGTATATATATAAATATAAATATATGTATATATATACATATATATGTATATATATGTATATATATATGTATATATAATATATATGTATATATATATATGTATATGTATATATATAATATATATATGTATATATATATGTATATATATATATATATATATATATATGCATGTATATATATATATATATGTATATACATATATTTATATATATGTATATATATACATATATGTATATATATATGTGTGTATATATATATATAGATATATACATATATGTATATACATATATACATATATATGTATATATATATGATATATATATATATATATGTATATATGTATGTATATATATGTATATATATTTAATATATATATATATATACTGTATATATATATATACATATATTCATATATATATATGTGAATATATATATATGTATATATATATGTATATATATATATGTATATATATATATGTACATATATATATATATGTATATATATACATATATATACATATATATATATATATTTGTATATATATGTATATATGTACACATATATATATATATATGTATATATATATATATATATATATATATATATATATATATATATATATATATATATAGATATATATATGATGTGTCTTGCTACATTGCTTCTGACCCAGGGTAGTGGGCGGGATACAAGGATTACCCGTCATTCATGAGGAGCTAAGATGAGAGGGGAAAAAGGAAGGGAATGGAATAGGTGGGAGTGGGTGCGTGCTTTTAATTTGTCTACCTCCCTTGTAAGGGGAAAGAATCTCTTGGTATACAGGTATACTTTGATAATAATATTCAGTTCCTTCATAGATTTTATCATAGCCAGATATTTTCATTCAGCCGAATATTCAGCCCAGGAGTACTAAAAGCATAGGTGGTCGTTGAAGATAAAGCGATCCAGCATGTAATGTAATGATGCAAAGCTCTATATAAGAAACCACAAATTCGACGGGAGATATGTTGCTGATGATGCAGTACGTCCTAGAAGTAGTGTAAGAAGTGGTTAGGGTGGCACAAGTGGTAAAAAAAGCGAGTCGTAATAAAGATGATAAGAAAAGTAATCATCCTTTGCAGGATCATCTCGGAGGCAGCATTTAGTCTAGGTAGTCAAAGTGGTGGCTAATACGATGGTTATGGTAATAATGTATCGCGTTGATGACATCAGCGTTTCTGTCCATAGGAAAAATGTGGCGCTGAAGAAATAGAATCATCAAGATGGTAAGGAGAGATTTGATAAGAACACTAAGAAGAAGGAACAATAGCTGAAAACAAACGGCACTTCTCTGAGTGTAAATTAGCCTCCAGTTATATAAAAATGATACATAACTCTGGTCCATGAGAAGGTCATTGAAAATTTTGATATGATAACTTCATGAAACTTATGGAGTTAATACTTAATACAAGGGATAAAGATGATAAGAAAAACAATAGAATATATCTGCAGAATATGGTGCAAATGGCAGTCAATAAACAGAAGTAACTTACTTCGCTCTTCCTTGTAATCACGCCTCTTCAACCTTTTCGTTTCTCGATCGTTCTGGAAGCTCACCTTGAGTTTCCCGGAAGGAGGCTTCTGTTCTTGCACGTTCAAGATAAAACCTGAGTCAAATATGTCACTGACGTAAAATTGTGTGGCAAGAAATCGTAGATCTGCCTCCACGTGCAAGCACAATCTGAATTATAAAACACAGCCCCTGCTATCTTTTACTGACGTGTCTCATTGTAAATATATATATATATATATATATATATATATATATATATATATATATATATATATATATATATCAAATATTATAACAGTCTTCCACGGGAGGTTTTACTCAATTTTTAACTAGAAAATATATTCAGAAACATAAACCTATCTATTGTTTAGGATAGTCAGATTCTAACATTTATTTATGGAACATAAGAAAGTTCCTTCCCATTTGTAATCTCACATTTTATTGATGTTTTGTTTGCAAATGTCTTTTCCCACTTATCCCAACCTAACTTAACCTATCCCTACTTAAACTCACCTAATCTAACTCAACCTAACTCTGCCTAACCTAATCTAACCTAGTATAATCGACCTAACTTAACCATACCTAACTAGAAAACCTACTCCTCAGAATCGCTCAAATGAACAACCCTTGTAGTCCTTAGGGTCACCAAATGTTGGCTTCACTACTAGTCACCCTTGTTGGAAGAGGCCAGCCTAAAACGAGTTGTATGGGACAAGGTATGGGAGGTTTTTCACAAAGGGGAGTCAGAACACACCATTTAGTTTGCTGTGGTATGGTTCCCTTGGGCACATTTGGAATGGGCACTCCCGTACTCTGCACCGACGGCTGGTGGTGTTCTTTTCGGAATGTACCCGTAAGATCCTAAGATCGCCGCGATTTATTTACCTTTATGCACCCTTGGAATGAACACTGCCGTGTTCAATGCAAACAGCTGGTACTCTTCCTTAAAGAAGCTAGGATATTTAAAGTCAATCCCTTGACTGGTCTCTGTTTATTGAAAATGTTGATGATACTATGTCCAAAAATGGTGACGAAATTCTGGATTCTTTGTGTTAAGTATGTAATCATTTAAAATATTTTTACAATACATATATATCCTTGTTACAGGATGCAAAGGAATATTATTTATTTTATTTACAAAATAAATGAAGTTGCTATAATGAATATTATTATTTATATCAAATGAAATTAATTGAATGCATGTTCTAAGGGGTGACCATAGTTTATCCTGTACTTGGCGGTCACGAGTCTTAAAGGGATAACTACACGTTTTTGGCTACAGAACACTACACCCTCAGCATTTGTTTGTGTGTGTGCAAGAAAGGCCCTGGATTACGTGTTCCACTCGTGATCAACAGCTATTACCCTCCCGGATGAGAGTTTAAAAATAATATATGGCCCCATCTATCGGTAGTGATGTGATCTTGAACACACACACACACACACACACACACACACACACACACACACACACACACACACACACACACACACACACACACACACACACACACACACACACACACACACACACACACTCTCTCTCTCTCTCTCTCTCTCTCTCTCTCTCTCTCTCTCTCTCTCTCTCTCTCTCTCTGATTGGAAAACAAATATGGCGTGTGACCGGTCCTACAGTTTTGAGCTCCGTGCTCTTTGTTAGAATTCCGGCAGTGTTATTGTGTTCCAACCCTTCGTTGTGTGCTGTGAGATATTATAAGACCACCTCTACCATTTTTTGTCATCACGGTGTGTGAACATTAACTAACTTAGTCTATAACTGTGAAAACATTATCCCTCCGACCTTCCTGGTCAGGGGCGGCCAAGTCTGCGCATGCGCAGTAAGAGGTTTGTGACGACATGGATGAATCGCTCTCCCCGCATACTGCCTCATAAATCCTGAACTCCTGTGAATAATCTTAACGTGTGGTAATCATGGACTACTCAGGGCCACAGGCTATTGCCATCGTTGAAGCCGATCTCGCTATGAGTGACGATGAAAATCCAATTAACATATGGCCCCCACTTACGACTTACAACCATCACGCTCAAGGAAATTCTCCTGCATCTGGCAACTCTGCACCACAACCATTTACCCCCGCTAAACGCACTCTAAATTAAGTCTCCAATAATAGCAGCCCACCACCTTCTCCTGCTGCTAAATCATCGAAGAAGAATCCAATGACAGAGCCACAAGCTTATGATATCACACCATCTCCCACCCCTACCCCCCCAATCTCGTCCTATACTTCGCCGTCACAGGCTCCTGCCTTTGCTCCCAGAGAGAAATATGTCAAATTAACTTTCCCTGACAACTCAAGCTGTGACGTGAAACTTCGGTGGCTCTCCAACGTTGCCAAGTCTTTCCGTCTCGATCGTGAGCTGGCTGAGGTGAAGATGTCAGCTATTACATCTCGTTTCGTCTATGTTTCAAGACAACGACAAGACATCATTACAAGTATCACGAGTGGGGAAATATTATCTTTACGCCTAGTCATCCAGGACTCCACGGAAAGACCACGTAAATTCCCTACGTACCTCCTCACTCGATACCCTGTCAGCATCGATGCCTCTCATGCCAAGGAATATCCAGGGATACATACAGCTCGCAGATTCGTCCAAAATGGGACGCCAATCAACCGACTAGTCATCACGTGGAGCCTACTTGAACCACCGCCGCCTACCTTAGAGTTCCCCTTCCTACCTTTCCTCCCTCCCTGTGAGCTTCGCAAAATGAAAGATGAAATTCCATGGTGCTATAAATGCTGGGGCTTCAAACATATCTCAAGATACTGTTCCGCTCCCGCAAAGTGTGCCTGGTGCGCGGAGAATCATGACACTCGTTCCTGCCCTCACCGCCCACCCACTCCACCCACCACGTCCGACGACTCCGCATCTACTTCAAAACTTTCCATATCCCCACCACCAGACACATCCCGATGGAAGTGCCCCCGATGCCATAAACCAGGGGTCAACGTTTGGCATGGCTGTACTAAGCGAACACCCACGGCCACTTCCCAAAGACTTGGACCACCACTATCATCACTACCACCACCACCACTTCCAGCCACCTCTCTCACGACGCCCAGCACCACGGACTCTGCTGAAGTACAAGCTCTTCGCCAAGCTGTTGCATCTCTCGAATCCCGTTGTTCAGCCCTCACGAAGCGATTTCATGCCATAGATGCCCGTATCGAAAGTTTAGTTAACCAACAGGCTACCACAGCAACCACACTTGCCAGTCTAGTTGAATCTCACAAAGTTGTTATCACCTCTGCCACAGCCCTTACAGAGCGACTTGATACAGTTGCCTCCCATCTAGAAAAGCTCTCGTTGCCTTTGAACTCCTCTACCCATGCTCCGCCTGGCAGCGCCCACATTCAAACACCAACCTCTTCCGGCTCTCGCAAAGCACATAGTAATAAGATTCTCTGATCTCGTATCGCTTCACGTCATCTCCTGGAATGCTTTCGGAATACGCCATAACACGAAACTCACTGCACTGAAGACATATGTCCATCGCCATCACCCCCAGATAATATTTATTCAAGAAGCCTTTCCCGGTGGTGCTCAGCCATGCGACACAGCACCTACGCTGTCTGGCTATGTCTCATACATACATCCAGCCAGGAATGGCCTCATTTCTTACGTCCACGCATCCATGCCACACAAGCTCCTTCGATGCTCCAGGGATACTACTATGACCTTTCAGTTAATTGAAGTCACTGTGGGCAATGGTAAACTTCGACTTTGCAACGTATACTCTGCCCCTGGTGTTATTAATCTTGTTGCCCTCCCAGTACCTACAAATCGTGGAGTGATTTATATGGGGGATTTCAACGCTCGACATCCTGCTCTTGGTGATGCCTCCCCTGTCCCCAACCGTAGTGGAATCCCTCTACTCAACTACATACATCGGTACCGACTCACACGATGGGAAACTGGTGGAGCCACACATGCACGTGGAGGCACAGTTGACCACATCATCACGTCTGGCCTCGTGCCATCCCGTGTCGCCTGTCAATCAATTCCTTCTCTCTTCTCCGACCATATTGCTCTTAGTTTATACTACTCCATACCATCTCGGATTCCAACTCCTCATCACCGGACCCGTATATCCATTCCTCCTAAATATTGCCCTACGTATATTTCGTACATCTCTAGTCTCCTTCCCACATTTGACTTCCTATCCCCCGACGCACTATACACGTCCTTAGTGAATACCACACACGACTTCTACAGCCGCTATGTAACCAAAGCTCACCTACCACGCCGCCCTGTACCTCACTCATGGACGTTGGACCACCGTATTATCCAAGCGGAGAGAGCTACACAGACTACTGGTCATACTTTTCAGACGCAACCCACACCTGATTCTTTACATCAGTACCAAATAGCACGGGATAATATGGTCGCCCTCCAGAACTGTGCCTACAAAGAGTCTTGGCAGAAATACACTGATTCCATAAATCACCAGACTAGTATCGCGACCATGTGGCGCCTTGTAAAAAGGGTCGTTAAGAAGCAACCTCCCAGCGCCCTCCATCACAGTCCAGCCGCCTACGCCCAGGACCTCATTACTTTATGGTCGTCACAGTCACAGACTTACAATCTTCCTACGCATATCCAAGAGGCACTCTCCACTCGTCGCAACACCCGTAATCTCCACCTAATGGCTGCTCTTCTCCACCCAGATGAAGAAGACGACGTTCCGATTACGGAGAATGAATTACGACTAGCCATAGCTAATACAAAAACTTCTGCCCCCGGGGATGACGGCATTACATACCAAGTGCTCCGACTCCTACTGGAAGTTCCTGGCAACCCCCTCCTTCGCCTCTTCAACCTCTGCCTCCTTCGTGGACATGTACCTGCAGCCTGGACTTTAAGCACGATTGTTCCGATACCGAAACCAGGTACTGATAAATTCAGGCCCATTTCCCTAACTTCATGCTTCAGCAAGATGCTTGAACGTATCATCCTTGCCCGGCTCATGAATCGTCTACAAGGTCAACTCTCCCCGCAGCTGTATGGTTTCCTCCCACGTCGAAGTACGCACCACTGCCTTACTGAGCTCTACACCCGCCTCTCTCCCACCAGCGTAGTTGCCTTCCTGGACCTCAAAAGTGCTTTCGATGTAGACAACCATGAAATAATTCTTGACCAGCTGGTTACCTTCGGAGTGCAAGGAAACCTCCTTCGATGGATTCGAGGTTATCTGAGTAACAGGAAGTCACGTGTTCTCTTTCGAGGTGTGTGCAGTTCCTACGAGCAGTTCAAACTCGGTACCCCGCAAGGTGGCGTACTAAGTCCATTTCTTTTTAACGTCTTGATGCACCGCTTACTCTCACTTCTTCCTAACGTTCCCGGTACAACCCTTCTCTGCTACGCGGACGACATCTGCATCCATTCCAACTCGCCCGCTGACCTCCAATTCGTCCTAAATGGCTTCTACACGTCAACTACCGCTTGTGGTCTCATCATTTCCCCTGAGAAGAGCAGAATATTTTCATCTCGTACTCTCCAAGCACTACCGACGTTCAACATGGGAGGTGATGTTATCCCTCATTGCACACAGTACACATACCTTGGAGTACCAGCCCGGATCACTCCAGCCATACCGACTCGACAACGTATCCATCCCCTTGTTAATGATCTCCTTGATCGTCTGCAGGCCCGTTTTAACCCTATCAAGTGGCTTGCCACAAATTCCACCGGCGCTTCATTACCAATGGTCAGAACTCTATACACCACATTTCTTCGATCACTCGTTGACTACTTATCACCTGCCCTTTGTCAACTTCCCAGGAGAGCTTTGGAACCTCTCGAAAAATTCCAAAATAGAGTAATGAGATTTATCTTAGGTTGCCCTCCTTCGACTCGCATCGTTAACATGCAAAGTGAACTTGGTCTACCCTCGCTTGTAGAGAGAATATATGCTAACATGGCCATTCTCTCTGTAAAATGCCTCCGATCGCCCTATCTGTCCCCAAACTTTACTGCTACCATCAGAGCGTCGCTCGAACCTGACAGTGCACCCCGCCTCCCACTTCGACCAGGAGGCCGCAACCTCGTCACTACAGTGTGCAACACACTCAGAAACCTTGACATCCACGTCCCTGAAGAAACGGTTGAACCCGACTTGCCCCCGTGGCGAATCTCCCTCCCTAACGTCACCTTCACACCAACCTCCAAAGATGACCTTCCTGCACTTCAAAAGCAACTAGCACTAGAGACCATCGACAGCGTATCCTCAAAGATCCCCGCAGCGCATGTCATCTACGTGGATGGCTCAGTACAGGCTGATGGAAGAGCAGCGTGTGCCATGTACTCACCCACCTTACAGCCACCTGTGGAAGCTGGATGGATTGGCCGCAGGTTACCTGTCACATCAAGCTCCACGTTTTGTGAGCTACACGGAATCCTCGACGCAGTAACATACCTTGTAGACTGTAACGTAAATGGTGTGATCGTTTGTGACTCCCAACCAGCTCTACACGCCCTCTCCTCACCCAGACCCAACTACTATCGTGTTGTACAGGCCATACTGACCCAACTCGCCGTTGTTCATGAAACATCTATGGTCGTATCTCTCATATGG
>NC_134778.1:94877887-94887887 GCF_046742065.1 Oratosquilla oratoria
CTTACTTTCCAATTATTGTACTATGTGTGTACCGTACGACGTTTCGCTCATCTTAGAGCATTTTCAAGTACAAAATATATTTGGTACAATCTGTTCTTTGTAGGCTGACTTGGTGATATTTTGTCCGTTCTTCTTCTGTAGTTGTATGTAGTAGTGACCGAGTGTCCGTGTAGAGTGACCAGAGCCATTGAAGTAATTACATTTCTTATATTCATGATGGGGGCTTTTTCCTTAATATAAAGGGCTTCTGGAATCTCCAAACGGTGGCTGTCATTGGCAGAGTAGAGGATCTGGGTGTTGTTGACTAGGATCTGCCTGGACAAAAGGGTTGAGTTTATATCTAAAAAAATTTTCTTTGGGGCTCCGTACTGTAAATGGCAAGTGAGGGGTCGGGAAAGAGAAATTGTCGTCATTCCTATATAAGAAGAAGGACGAAGCTTACAGTCTTCGTGCGGGTAGATAAATTCGTACACGACTTTACTTCTTCTGAGAGAATTTTGGGCACGGAAGGTTATTTTTCAAGATGAGGTTGAAGTTTTGAGGTTTTTATAGAATATACAGAGCTCCAACTTGACCTTAGGGTTTATGGGACGGGTTCCACGCTCAATTATTTTCTTCAAGAGTCTTTCATGAGTACGCTATGCTGTACTCATGAAAGATCTATAACCCTTTAGGTGATTTGAGCAACCAGGTACTGGGAGTGTAGGGAGAGAGAATGTTGTTGTCCACTGCCCTGGGTCAGAAGCAGTGTCGCAAGACACAGCACATCCACAACAAGGCCGCTTCATTAAATCAGCGACACCCTTCTCCGTCCCCCCATGCAGAAAAGGAGAAGACGGGGAGAAATCCCTTCGGGTTGCGTCAAACTTTGCTCACACATACTAACTCACCCCCCATTCCACCTCATGCATCGCAGCACCATCCATATACAACCATTCTCCATTCACCTCTGTCTTCTGTCCTCTCCCGTCCTTCCTCAACAGACATTCACCTCTTCCCCAAAGTCCCTTCACCCCATCCATCCACCTCATCCTAGGACGTCCCTTCATGTTCACTTCCTCCACATCTGCCTTCCATATCTCTTTTACCAGTCTTTCTTCACTCATTCTTTCCATGTGTCCAAACCATCCTAATACTCTTTCATCAACCCTATCTCCCAGCTCCCTTTCCACCCCTGTTCTCCTCCTCATCTCCTCATTTCTCACTCTATCTAGCCTAGTAATCCCCATCATACTTCTCAGACGCCTCATCACAAACACATTCAAACTCCTTCTCTCTTCCTCTCTTATGTTCCATGTTCCTGCCCCATACAGTGCTGTTGGCACAATCACACCTTCATACAGTCTCCTCTTAGCATCCATTCCCAAATGTCTATTCCTCATTACACTTTTTAATCCATCAAGGCATTTACTCGCTTCTTCCAATCTACATTCTACCTCCACCTCCACTCCGCCTTTTCCACTATCCACTTCCTCCAGTCGCTCTCCCTTAATGCTCACTTCCCGTCTGCTGCCACTTTCACCCCTTGAACATCTCATCACTTTACTTTTACGTACATTTAGCTTTAGCTTTCTTCTATCACATACTCTCCCAAACTCTGTCACCAACTTCCTCAATCCCTCCTCCGATCCTGCCACAAGTGCAGTGTCGTCCGCAAACAACAGCTGGTTCACCTCCCATTTTTCTCCATTTTCTTTAACCATCTCCAATCCCTGACCCACCACTCATGCATTTACCTCTCGCACTACCCCATCCATGTACAAGTTCAACAGCCAGGGCGACATAACACATCCCTGACGAAGTCTCACCTTTACCTCGAACCACTCACTCTCTCCATTTCTAATCTTGACACAAGCTCTACTACTCTCATAAAAACTCTTGACAGCTCCCAGAAGCTTTCCTCCTATCCCAAATATCCACAAAACCTCCCACAGTGCCTTTCTGTCTACCCTGTCGTAAGCCTTTTCCAGATCCATAAAAGCCCCAAAAAACATCCTTCCCCTTTCCTATAGCTTTCTCACATATCTGTCTTACCACAAAAATCTGATCTACACAACCTCTACCCGTCCTAAACCCACACTATTCCTCACCAATTACTCCTACTGTTCCTCTCCTAATCCTCTCAATCAAGATCCTCCCATAAGCCTTCCCAACTACACTTAACAAGCTAATCCCTCTGAAACTACTACATTCACACTTGTCCCCTTTTCCCTTGTAAAGTGTAACTATACAGGCACTCCTCCAGTCCTCCGACACTCTACCCTCTCTCCAGCAAACATTAAATAACCTCACCAGCCAGTCCATCATCACTGTACTTCCTTTTTTTAGACACTGTGCATGGCATTCATCCAGACTGGGTGCCTTATCTGCTTTCATTATCTTAACAACTGCCTTCACTTCATCCTTCCTTATTTCTCCTCCATTTTCCTCACTCATCACTCTCATTTTCTTAGCATTTCCCACTGCAGCTATCTTTCCTTCCCTATCCTCCTTCACATTTAGCAACTCCCTAAAATATTCTGCCCATCTTCCCCTTACTGCCTTCTCTTCCATTATCATCTCTCCATCTGTACCTTTTACCTTTTCTTCTCTTTTTGATTCGCCTCGTCTTCCTTTCTTAATTTCTTTCTAAAACATCTTTCTATTACTTTCAAAATTTTCTGTCATACACTTACCCCATTTCACATCTGCTCCCCTCTTTGCCTCCTTTACCTTTTGCTTTACTTCTCTTTTCATTTCTTCGTACCTCTCATATGACTCCCTCGTCCTATTTTGTAACCAATCTGTGAAAGCTCGTTTCTTCTCTTCTAAAACCTTCGTTGTTTCCTCATTCCACCATTCAATACCCTTCCTTCTATTTCCTCCTGTCCTTCTTGTTCCACACACCATCCTTGCACACTTTGTGACTCCCTCCTTGAACCATCCCCATTCCTCCTCCACACCTAGCTCTACTCTATCCTTCACTCTCTCCCACTCCTCCTTCAGCTTCTTTTCGTGCTACTTCTCCTTTTCCTTTTCATTCAAAGAGTTCACTCCAAGAACCTCCCTAACTTTTGTCCCTTTCCTCTTTCTCTATCTATCCTCCACTCTCAACTTACCTTCCACCAAAAAATGATCTGATATTCCCCCACCCTCTCCCCTTAGCACATGTACATCCTTAACTCTTCCTATCATAATCCTATTTACCACTACATAATCCACGCTCTATCTACCACCCTTCCCTCCACCACCCTCTCCCATGTGTACTTATGCTTGACTTTCTTCCAAAACACTGTATTTGCTATCATCAACTCTCTTTCAAGACACATTTCCACCATCAACTCTCCACTACGATTCTTTCCTGGAACTCCACATTTCCCAACCACTCCATCGATTGGACCATTTCCTACCCTAGCATTAAAGTCTCCCAGTACTATTACATTGACATTTCTTCCTAAATCCTCTATGCACTCATTTAAATCTATCCAAAAGGCCTCCCTTTCTTCTACACTCTTCTCACTGGCAGGCCCATATGCACTTACAAAGACCCACATCTCCTTTCCCAGTTTCACCTTCATCCACATTATCCTTGAGGAAACCTCCTTCCACTCCACTACACTTCACTCCTGATAACCTCCCACTTACACTCCCAAACTTACACTCACCCTTCCCTTTCAACTTAGTTTCACTCAAAGCCAACACATCTATCTTTCTTCTCACAAACATACTACCTATCTCTTCCCTCTTACTCTCATCTGTACCACATCCACGCACATTAAAAGACCCAAACCTTAGGGTGCTGGTCCGAAAACTCCCAGACCCTCTTATGCCTTTACTTTTTCTTTTAGGAATGTCCCCTATGGGGCTTCAAGGAGAAGGATGCCTAGTCCCAATTCCCGTCCCTTTCTTCTCGCCTTTTACGATCTAAGTGGGAATACTTGATGGCAGTATTCTTTCCCCCCACCATGATAATGATAACGATAATGATAATAACAATAACAATAACAATAATAATAACAAGAATAATAACAGTAACAATAATAACAACAATAATAATAATGATAACAATAATAATTTACAATAAAAATAAAAATAATAATAACAACAATAACAATAATAATAACAATAATAATAACAATAATAATAACAATAATAATAACAATAATAATAATAATAGTAATAACAATAATAATAACAATAGTAATAACAATAATAATAACAATAATAACAACAATAATAATAACAATAATAATAATGATAATAACAATAATAATTAATAATAGTAATTAATAATAGTAATAGTAATAGTAATAGTAATAGTAATGATGATGATGATGATGATGATGATGATGATGATGATGATGATGATGATGATGATGATGATGATGATGATGATGATGATGATGATGATTATTATCATCATCATCATCATCATCATCATCATCATCATCATCATCATCATCATCATCATCATCATCATCATCATCATCATCATCATAATCATAATCATAATCATAATAGTAATAATAATAAGTTGTATGATCTCCCTCGTAAACACCAATTTAGTATGTTTGTTCATAATTTCTGCCATTTCTATTTCCTCTGTGTATTCAATTTCTCCTTGTCGTAGTTTCTCTAATTCTTGTTTGTTTTTCAATTTCTTGTTTACAAATCTGTAAAATAGTTTTGGTTGATCTTTACATTTTTCTATGACATCTTTTTTACACTTTCTCTTTTCTGCTTTGCACACTTGTACATATTCATTTCTATAACTAGTGTATATTTTCCATTTTTTAGGTCTTATGTCTTTTTTTCATTTTATCCAATATTTGTTCCTTTTGTCTTTTAGCTCCCTGCATCTTTTGTTGTACCAACACTTTACATATCCTTTTTCTTGTTATTGTCTTGGAACATACTTTTCCACTCCTTTATAAAAAAAAATCTTCAAAATATTCCATTTCTCTTCTACTGTTGTGTCCTTCTTGTGTATTCTTTCCCAGTCTGGTCTATGAAAGAATTCTCTTATCTTATCAAAATTTGTTTTCCCATATATCAATCTTCCCTTTCTATACTGTTCGTTTTTTTCGTGTATTTTTCCTCATTTAGTTCCAGTTCAACCAATATGTGGTCATTTTTACTTGTTGGCGTCTTATATTCAATCTTGTCCACTATTTCAGGTTCTGATGTGATTATCAATTCCAGTCTCTATGGTTCTTCCTCATTTCTATACCTAGTATTCTCTTGTATCCATTGCGTCATTGTATCTTCTATAATCATATCAAGTAGTACATTTCCCCATAGGTCGTCTCCACCCTTCACTGTCATCTCTTCCCAGAAGATTTCTTTACAATCAAAGTCACCCATTATAACTCTTCTTCCTCTATCTTCCATTATCTTATTTAGTGTTATCCTTGTGTCTTCTAACATATTTCTATGTTCTTTCTCTTCCCATGAAGCCGTTTTAGGAGGCACTTAATTTACTACAAACTTCCTGCTCTTCCCATCCTTGTCCTCCATTTCCATCATAATCATCTCTACTCTATTCCTTCCTTATGTGACATTCCTCACATTTATATCCTTCTTAGTCAGGAACATAACTCCATCCCCTTGTTTTACCTCTCTGTTTCTAATTCAATAATTATATGCACCATGTCCTACACTGTTGGGTGGTAGTGGACCTTTCAGTTTTGTCTTTACAATTCCAATTATGTCCGATTCTTTTTCCTTCAGATAATCAATCAGTTCGTTCAAGTCTGTTATTAAGCCATCTATATATGTGTAAGATACTTCTAATTTTCTGCTACTTCCATTGTGTTTTTCGTTTCCCTTCTGTTTTCCTCTGCTATGAACCATTTCTTCACATTCATATTCACTACTCTCCAGTAGAATTTCTCTTTGTATGATTCTGTTCTTTTCTAATTTTTTTCCATAGCTTCTAGTCTTTTTGTTTTCTCATCCTCTCTTTCCTCTTTATTCATTTCTTTTTTTACCCACACCTGTTTATATTGCTCAATGTCTGCTAGTTTCCCTGATTTTGCTAAGATATTCTCTGTTATCGTTTGTGACTTGAATTTAACCTTAATTGATCTGGTCTTATCTGTATTGTATTTCCCAAGCGTATATACTTCTTATATTTGTTTCCCTATTTCTGGTTCATCTTCTTGAACTACTTCTAATACATTCTTTACTTTTTCTTTTTCCTCCTTTATTCTTGTAGTCCTGTTTAGATTATATTTCTCTTCCATTCCAATTATAATAATACATTTCTTTTCATCCGCTACGTCTCATATTATGTTCTCCTTATCTCTCATCACTTTAATAACTGTGTATTTATTTTGTTCTTTCATCTGCTGTTCCACTATACCTCTAAATTAAATTTTATTGTTCTCTTCTACTTTTTTTTCCGACCACTTACCTCTTTTGCTATGGACTCTATAATTTCTTTGTTATTCCTCCTTAATTCCTCATTCTCTTGCTTTACTTCTCTTAACTTTTTTTTTAATTCTTCTATTTCTTTAGTTAGATTTTGATTATCTTTCTTTAGTTCTTCCAGTTTATCAACTCTTTCGGTAACTAGAATTAATTGGTCAAACCTAGCCTCCAATTCTTCTTTCATTTTTTTTTTAGTTTCTCCTCTAAATTCACTAGTTGGGGGAGGTTGTCACCTCTTCCCTCATTAAATCCATAAAAACAGTTATCTTCTCTTTCCATTGAGCTGTTATTATGTATATTTCTACTCTTGACATTTCTGCTTCCTTGTTCCTCGTCTGTGTTTTCCGACCCCCGTTTGTTTACACCTCTCCTAAGATCCGGGGCCCGTTCGTCCCCTTCCTCATTTCCTTCCCTTTTCCTCACTAATCCCTCTATTTCTCCTATTTCTTTACCTTCCCACTACACCACGAGCTTTCCCCATTCCCTACTAATAAAACAAGGAACTCCCTCGTTCAGATCCACGAAAGTTGCACCTCTTTTCCGGAGTTCCAATGTTCGCCGTGTATCTGACGTACATGTGTGTGTGTGTGTGTGTGTGTGTGTGTGTGTGTGTGTGTGTGTGTGTGTGTGTGTGTGTGTGTGTGTGTGTGTGTGTGTGTGTGTGTGTGTGTGTGTGTGTGTGTGTGTGTGTGTGTGTGTGTGTGTGTGTGTGTGTGTGTGCGTGTGTGTGAGTATGTGTGGGGGTGCGTGTTTGTGCGTGTGTGTGTGTGTGTGTGTGTGTGTCTGTGTGTGTGTGTGTGTGTGTCTGTGTGTGTGTGTGTGTGTGTGTGTGTGTGTGTGTGTGTGTGTGTGTGTGTGTGTGTGTGTGTGTGTGTGTGTGTGTGTGTGTGTGTGTGTGTGTGTGTGTGTGTGTGTGTGTGTGTGTCTATTGTACGTACATACAATATCGTTAAAGATTAAATGCAAATTGCCAAGAAAGATTAAAGCATACATATCAACGCACATTAGATAGTTTCATTCTTTCTTTAAACTATTTGAATACACAAATCAATACGCAGAATACATTCTTCCACAAACAAAAACGCTCACGTATGTCCACGCTCCCATAAACATACACTCACACTCACGTATACAGCAATGAGTACATTCTCACGCATTCATACATATAGAATACATGCACAAGGTTTGACAATGATATAAGATATTTACAAAACCTAATAAAAAGCAAAAGAAGAAACAAAATCAAGGATAAAGAATAAAAACAAAAATGAAATTAGGAAACTGTAGGAATAAAATGCAGGTCAAGGTTATGCTTCTGGCCTCTGAGAACTTAGGACAATGGTATCACAGAAATGATGATAGAAATAATAATGCAAAATTAATGTCGAATGAGATCGTAGGCTTTATATTATCATGAATAGTCTATTTTGCTCCTTTTGAAAATTCCTTACTTTTAGTTCTCGCTACCAATATAACATTATGAATCCCGTTTCAATTTTACATATCACTTTATACGATTACTTTTTCTCATTTTCAGTTCTATTCTTTCGTTTCTTTAGTCTTGTCCCAGTTTTTTCTTACCCTGTTATTCTTCCAACTTACAATCTTTGAAAAAATAATTATAAAGAAATCTCTTCATATTTCTTACATACGTTATACCCAAACACTTTTATGATATCCTCTTATTCAATGCTATGAAACTTGTTAGTAATATCTATTCTCTAAAACACCTTTCACCGTTATATCTTGCTTTAGTCTACCACAATTACTGCTTACATTTCACCCAAATCTTTATGTGTATTCTCTTATTCAGCTTTTCATGATCAAACAATCTATTAAGAACTTTATTCTCACTTAATTTCTAAAACCTAATGTGTAAAATATCGCCGTCAGTACCTGCCCTTGTTTGTATACATGTGGATGTGTGGATACACACACACACACACACACACACACACACACACACACACACACACACACACACACACACACACACACACACACACACACACACACACACACACACACACACACACACACACACACACACACACACACACACACACACACACACACACACACACATATATATATATATATATATATATATATATATATATATATCTATATATATATATATATACATATATATACATATATATATATATATAATATATATATATGTGCATATATATATATATATATACATATATATATATACATATATTATATATGTTACAGTAAGAACACGTACCTAGGGATTACGCGTAATCCCTGAATGTTTATTCAGTGAATACGCGTAATCCCCGTTTCACTAACCGTTTATTCAGTGAATACGCGTAATCCCCGTTTCACTAACCTAACCTAACCTAACCTAAAATAAACAAACCTAACCTAACCTAACCTAAGCGTTAGGTTAGGTTAGGTTAGGTTAGGTTAGGTTAGGTTAGGTTAGGTTAGGTTAGGTTAGGTTAGGTTAGGTTAGGTTAGGTTCGGTTAGGTTCGGTTAGGTTCGGTTAGGTTCGGTTAGGTTAGGTTAGGTTAGGTTAGGTTAGGTTAGGTTAGGTTAGGTTAGGTTAGGTTAGTGAAACGGGGATTACGCGTATTCACTGAATAAACATTCAGGGATTACGCGTAATCCCTAGGTACGTGTTCTTACTGTAACATATATACATAACACACACACATGCACGCATATATATATATATATATATATATATATATATATATATATAAATGTACAGTATATATACATATTTACATATATTGTTTTATATGAATATTTTCTCTGGACATAGGATAAATGAATTCCTTGATTTATGGAAATGATATTTCATGTCTGCGTTTTAACTGCATTACATTTTTGTTTTATTCCATCTAGAAAGAGCCTTAGCCTCTGAATGGTAATGAGAATTGCTCGCACGACATTTGAAATTAACGATCTTCCCTTTTTTCTCGTCCTTTTCGTTTTTATGTTTCTCCTCTCGACATTTTACTGGTATTTCCAGCTTTTTTGTTGCTTTTTTCTTTGTGTGTTGTTTTATTGTTATTTATGGTATTGCATTTTGTTAATGTTTTTCATATCCTTCTTCCTTTTATTTTCATTACCTTTAAACATATCATAGGAGTTCTTTTTCAGTAACTCCATAAAGTTTTTTTGTTATTTATAGTTGTGGAGACTACTATAGTGAAAAATTATTTTTTATCATTAGTATTTCCTATTCCTGTAGAAAAAAAAAATCATCTTCACCTAATGGACTGTCGATACTTATGCTACTAATATTCATGCAGGTTTCTTGAAAAGATTTTCTACAAAGACAATGAATAATCTCGTTTTCATATGAATTCCATGTTTCTGTGCTATACATGAAGAAAAAAGAACGACTGGAGTACGTCATGTACACTTAAAGGAATTGAAACCATTTGTAATGTTTCTTCTACTAAAACTGGCTTTAATATTTGTTGCTTCAAGATTATTTTATTCGTCACACGAAAAATGCTTTAAGCAGATGGATGGCATGCATACAATATCAAGAAAGTGAAATAGGATATAAACGAGTTATCATTCTTAGAATATTCAAGATGTAAC
>NC_134778.1:94897887-94902887 GCF_046742065.1 Oratosquilla oratoria
TCCTGCCACAGTCACACCCAAGTATCTAAAACTATCTACTTCCTCCAGTCTTTCACCCTTAATGCTCACCTCCAGCCTGCTGTCACTCTCTCCCCTTGTACATCTCATCACCTTACTTTTACCCACATTTATCTTCAACTTCCTTCTTTCACATACCTTCTCAAACTCTGTCACTAACTTCCTCAATCCCTCCTCTGATCCTGCTACAAGCGCAGTTTCGTTAGCAAGCAATAGCTGGCTCACCTCCCACTTTTCTCCATTTTCTTTAATCATCTCCAACCCGTGACCCACTACCCTTGCACCTCTCGCACCACACCATCCATGTAAAGATTGAACAGCCAGGGCGACATAATACATCCCTGACGAAGTGCCACCTTTACCTCAAACCATTCACTCTCTCCATCTCTAATCCTAAAATAAGCTCTACTACTCTCGTAAAAACTCTTGACTGCTCTTAACAGCTTTCCTCCTATCCCATATATCTGCAAAACCTTCAACAGTGCCTTCCTGTCTACCCTGCCATAAGCCTTTTCCAGATCCATAGAAGCCCAATAAACATCCTTATCTTTTCCTATAGCTTTCTCACATATCTGTCTTCCCACACAAATCTGATCTACACAACCCCTACCTGTCCTAAACCCACACTGTTCCTCACCAATTACTCCCTCTGTTCCTCTCCTAATCCTCTCAATCAAGACCCTCCCATAAGCCTTCCCAACTACACTCAACAAGCTGATCCCTCTGAAACTACTACACTCACACTTGTCCCCCTTTCCCTTGTAAAGCGGAACTATACAGGCACTCCTCCAGTCCTCCGGCACTCTACCCGCTTTCAAACAAACATTAAACAACCTCACCAGCCAGTCCACCATCATTGCACCTCCTTTCTTCAGACATTCTGCATGGCATCCATCCAGACCAGGTGCCTTACCTGCTCTCATTAGTTTAACAGCTGCTTTCACTTCATCCTTCCTTATTTCTCCTCCATTTTCCTCACCCGTCACGGTCATTTTCTTAGCGTTTCCCACTGCAACTACCTTTCTCTCCCTATCCTCCTTCACATTTAGCAACTCCCTAAAATACTCTGCCCACCTTCCTTTCACTGCCTTCTCTTCCATTATCATCTCTCCATCTGCACTTTTTACCTTTTCTTCTCTACTTGATTCGCCTCCTTTTTCTCTGTTAATTTCCTTACAAAACATCTTTTTATTGTTTTCAAAATTTTCTGTCATACTCTTACCCCATTTCACATCTACTCTCCTCTTTGCTTACTTTATCTTATATTTAGCTTCCCTTCTCTTTACTTTGTACCTCTCATACGATATCCTCGTCCTAATTTGCAGCCAATCTATGAATGCCTGCTTCTTCTCTTCTACACATTACAAAGGATTACAAAGGCGCAGCACGCCGACAGGATCCATATCTAGGTCGGATGCAAAAAAAAAAATCATATTAATAATAAAACAATAAATAAAAACTATAATAATGTAAATAACAAATAAAATACATAAATAAATGCATAGGTATAGTTAAATAATAAACAAACAGGTAAATAGTAAATAATAATAAATTGACATATAACTAATAATGAATGAAAATCAGACAGATAAATGATAACAAAACAAAAACAAATAATATAAGATAAATTATAATCATTACAGCATCTTACTGTATTTATCTAAATGATTCTTAAAGCTTCCAACTGAACTACATTGCAATACCTGTGCAGGAAGTTTATTCAATTCATTTACTACACGGTTGGCAAAGTTGTTTCTACCTAATTCCAAATTGAATCTATTTCCGGACAGTTTGAGACCATTGTTTCTTGTCTGATTCTCATTCAATGTGAAAATTTTGTCACTTTTGATGTTGTCAATTCCCTTTAAAATCTTAAAGACCTGTATCAAGTCACCTCTGAGTCTACGCTTTTTTTTTTTTTTTTAGGGAAAACAGATTCATGTGTTTTAGTCGATTTTCGTATGATTTATTTTTGATATTTGGAATCAGTTTTGTGGCTCGCCGTTGTACTTTTTCCAGTCTGTCAATGTCTTTAATGAGATTCGGTGACCATACAGAAACAGCATATTCCAAATGTGGACGAACTAACGATTTATATAGCTTGTTAATGAGTGATGGACTTTTGAAATCAAAAGATCGCGCAATCAGTCCCAGAATCTTATTTGCTTTCTCAGAGGCTGAAATACACTGCTTGGATGATTTGAGGTCGTTACTGATAATTACGCCGAGATCTTTTTCACTATCCACTTTTGTTAACGAATTTCCAAATAACTTGTAATCGTACTTACTGTTATTTTTACCTATGTGCATTACCTTGCATTTACTTGTGTTAAATTTCATTAGCCACTTTTCAGACCATTGCTGTAATTTTCTAAATCTACTTGAATATCTAATTGGTTTAAGTGATCATTTGCCACTCCGCACAGTTTTGTATCATCAGCAAATTTGGAAACAATAGATTTTAGTCCATGGTCTATATCATTTATATATACTATGAATAGAAGTGGCCCAAGAACGGAACCCATAGGAACTCCACTTGCAACACTTTTCCATCCAGAAGTTTTTCCATTTAAAACAACTCTCTGTTTTCGACCATTCAACCAATTACTAGTCCAACCTAATAGGCTACCACTTATTCCATGCAAAGCTAATTTAGTAAGTAGTCTTTCGTGTGGGACGGTATCAAAAGCTTTTGCAAAGTCTAGATATATTAAATCTATATTGCTTCTTTTGTCATAATTCGAGATAACTGTGTTGTAGAATTCGAGTAAGTTAGTCACGCAAGAACGTTTCCGTCTGAAACCATGCTGGCTATCATTTATCAAACGGTTACTTTCTAAATGATGTTCGATAGCATCTCTGATGATAGTTTCCATTATTTTTCCTACGATTGAAGTCAAACTTATAGGCCAATAGTTATTTGGTTTCTTTTTGTCACCTTTTTTGAATATGGGAGTAACGTTAGCTAGCTTCCATTCTCTTGGGACATCTCCGGATATGATGGATTTCTTGAAAATAATTTCTAATGGAACAACAATCTCATTTTTCATTTCCTTTAAGATTCTTGGATGCCAACCGTCAGGCCCTGGTGTTTTATTAACTTTGAGTTTGTCTATACACCTTTTAATTTTTTCTTTTGTTATATTTACCGTAGTGAGTAAGTTTACCCCAGACTTTTCACAGGTTTCAGTTTGGAATTCACTTTGAGGTGTTTCGTTTACGAATACCGAGCTAAAATAATTGTTTAAGATATTACACATTCCTTCATTTGAATATTCAAGTTGACCGTCAGCAGATAATAGTAGACCAATGTGATTCCTAACAACCTTTTTATCTCTAATGTAACTATAGAATTCTTTGGGATTCTCTTTGGATTTATCAGCGATGTTCATTTCGTATTGTCGTTTTCTTTTTCTTATTGTCTTTTTTAAATCTCTCTGTATTGATACATAATTTTCATAGTCATGAGATGCACCCGAGCACTTATATTTCTTATAAGCCTGTCTCTTTTTAGCAATACTTTTTTCAGTTTCTTTGTCGAGCCACTTTGGGCGAGCCTGATTTTGGAGACGTCTGTCCTTAAAAGGAATGTAAGTTTGGATCATCTTAGTGGGCGTATTTTGAAATATTTCCCACATCTGATCTACAGATGTTTCATTTAATTTTGCCTCCCAATCTGTAAGCAGAAGCTACTGACGTAGTCCTATGAACTGAGCTTTACTGAAATCGGGTATTTTAGAAACACAAGTATCTATTCTAAAATTGTTTAGGAGTTTGAATCTAACTAAGTTGTGATCGCTATTTGCAACAGATTCACCGACTTCTACATCAGTTACCATGCTTTCGCGGCTAGTGATCAAAAGATCGAGTAAGTTTCCATATCTTGTGGGCTCTTTTACATGCTGAATTAAGTAATTGTCACCAAGAAAATCAATCCAGCGACTACCTATATGGCCATGTTCAAGGGTCATCCAATCAATGTCAGTAAAATTGAAATCACCCATTTTCAATAAATCCCGGTTGCAGAAACTAGACAGTTCTTGAAATAACAGTTTGTCGTCTGCTAATGATAATGTCTTTGGCCTATATATTACACCTATAATCATTTTTTGTCCATTTGTTTGGGTTAACTCAACCCACAAACTATCATATGCATCCTGTTTCACTTTCTCTAAAACACAAGCATGAACATTGTTTTTAACGTACAACAGAACACCCCCACCTTTCTTGTGGTTTCTATCTTGATGAAAGTGTTTAAATCCCGCAATATTAAATTCAGCTTCGAACTCTGTACCATTTAACCATGTCTCAGTTATTCCTATCATATCGGGATTTTCCCTCTATGCACTCATTTCTTTGCTTCCTCATCCCACCACTCACTCCCCTTCCTTCTTTTTCCTCCCGCCCTCCTTGTTCCACTCACAATCTTTGCACACTTTGTGACTCCCTCCTTGAACCATCCTCATTCCTCCTCCGCTCCTAGTTCTACTCTATCCTTTACTCCCTCCCACTCCTCTTTCAGTTTCTTCTTAAACTCACTCTCCTATTTTTCCTCATTTAAGCAGTTCACTCTAAGTTCTTCCCTACCTTCTGCCCTTTTCCTCTTTCTCCACCTATTCTCCACTCTCAATTTACCTTCCACCAGGAAATGATCTGATATTCCCCCACTCTCTCCCCTTAGAACATGTACATCCTTAACTCTTCCTACCATACCCTTGGTCACCACTGTATAGTCCAGTAACGCTCTATCTGCCACCCTTCCATCCACCACCCTCTCCCATGTGTACTTATGCTTGACTTTCTTCTTAAACACTGTATTTGCTATCATCAACTCTCTTTCAAGACACATCTCTGCCATCATTTCTCCACTACGATTTTTACCTGGAACTCCATACATCCCAATCACTCCGTCTATTAGTTCATTTCCTACCCTAGCATTAAGGTCTCCCAATACAACTACATTGACATTTCTCCCTAATCCC
>NC_134778.1:94905387-94910387 GCF_046742065.1 Oratosquilla oratoria
GCAGCGGTTGCGAACGCTACCACTGCACCATTGAGTCGCGCGTGCACGTGTGTGTGTATGCGTGTGTTGTGATTGTGTATATGCGTGTGTATCTGTGTGTGTGTGCGTCTGTGTATGTGTGCGTCTGTGTAATTTTGTATTCATATATTTGCATTTCGATATATTTTTGTGAGAACCTACATAGTAATTATCCATTCTCTTGTATTTGGAATTAGGTGAGTTAAATGTCAGTTACAAAATTAGGAAAATATTTCTTATTGTTTTGTCACAATATTTTTTTCATATTCAAAAGTCATTATTTGCACATTAAAGGTGGTATGATATTTACAGAAACCAAGGAATTGATGAAGAAATATAAATGTTCCAGAAATTAATATCTCATAAGGTTTACCTCATTATCTATTCATTAATGGCCTATTGCAGTTATTCCTATTACTAAAAAGATATTCATTATATTCATCCTTTGAAATGGAGATAAACAGAAACCTGTGTCGTATAAAAGACGGACGCATTGCTATATTAAAATCCGGTTTGTAATAATTATTTCATCATGATGAATAGAGGTTAATAAAAAGCATAATATTCTAGGAAAATAGAGTTAATTGCGATTATCTTAAATGAAAATGGAGGTATGTCTATTACACAAAAAAAAAAGAACATTGAATTTATAAGGTATATTGTTTTCCTCGCGGTGTATTGCCATATTTCGACAGCAAACGTTGATATGACATGACAGAAATAGTGTGAAGGATTTATGCAAAACATTATTAGTGAAATTCCCATCGTATTGGCATTCCCTCTTGAATTTTATCTTTCGATTTGGCTTTGGCGAAAATTGGAGTTGGTTGTCAGCTCATTAGCACAAGGCAATAAACTTTTATGAGAAATTTTTTACACCAATAATTCAGCTGCCCTGATTTCCCGGTCTGCTATGATTTGAATGAACGATCGATTTTCGTATGAATGGTCGGTCATTCCCATTTTACTTTCATGTCATCAAAACAAAGCCATGAACGTTATACAAGCAATGAACTCACTCTATTTTGGCTAACAACCACAAATTATGAAAAGATGTCTATTTACTCAATCGTTACATATCTAAAAATACTAACCATTAACTATACACACTTGATCACGACTGAAAACTACTGATATCGAAATACAGGATTTAAAAATCATATTCAAAAGACTACGCCTCTAGCATCATGCACAATTAGGTACACGGACACTTTTGAGAATGTATAAATGTATACTGATACACGCTCACACTCACGCAAAAGCAAACGGACGCACGCATAATCAAATTAACACGCAAGTCCTCAAATAAATACAAACACTCAGACACACGTAGGCACACCCAAACGGAAAAAAAATAATACAAGATTACGGACACACACATACACTCACGGTCAACATAAATGCACACAAACACACATATACATACAAAATCATAGTACACACACACACACGCGTGTGCGTGTGTGTGTGTGTAAGTACGTGTGTGTGTGTGTGTGTGTGTGTGTGTGTGTGTGTGTGTGTGTGTGTGTGTGTGTGTGTGTGTGTGTGTGTGTGTGTGTGTGTGTGTGTGTGTGTGTGTGTGTGTGTGTGTGTGTATGCGTGTGTGGGGGGGCTGGATATGTCAAAATGGGAACTTTACTGTGAATATGACCTTTATGGGTAGCACAAGAATGACAGGCGTCTATGTGTGCATGGATATCCTTTCTCATAGGAAACCAAAAGTACTGAAATCTGGCCTGTGTTAAGCATTAGTCTTTACCTGGATGTGCAGCAAGTGGAGAATCATGTAAAAGGAACAGAACTTCAGGTACTAAGTCAGAGGGAACTACGAGTTGTTGTACAAATCTGTTTAGTTCATGCTTGTTGAAAAGTGTGGTTTCGTGGTAAAGAACGTCATCGACGAGTCTGAAGTGTTCCAAGGAGGTAGGTAAGTCTGTAAGGTCTGATGTATCTCCTGACTCGAGAGAAAATATCACACGTTTCCACATGTGGTCGGATCCTTGAGCTGCTTGAATACGCGCATGAGTAAGAGTGATTGCCTGAGGGAGGGCATTGATAGCAGCAATATTACGAGAAAGTGCGCCAGCAACATTGTTTGCTTTACCTTGAACATAAGAGAAGGTGGGGTTGAATTCTTGAATGGGCAAGAACCAGCGAGCAAGTTTCCCGGACAGGTTCTTGCCTTTAAAAAGCTGAAGAAGCGCCTAGTGGTCTATTTGACTGTGATAGGCTAACCAAGAATAATTTCTTTAAAATGTCAAAGAGCATAAATAACCGCTAAGGCTTCAATCTAAGTAACAGAATAGTTACGTTCAGATTTGTTGAGGAGTCTGCTGGCAAAGGCAATAGGACGAAGATGTGTATCTTGTGTCTGCATAAGGACAGCAACAAGACCTTTGAAAGAAGCATCAGTGTAAATAATGAAAGGTAAGTTATAGTCAGGAAAAGCTAAGATAGGAGCAGTAGTAAGGGCATCCTTTAAGTCTGCAAAAGCTTGTTCCTGGGCAGACGACTAGTGAAAAGGAACATCCTTCTTTAGCAGTGAGGTAAGAGAAGCTGCGGTAGTAGAATAATTCTGGATGTACCTTCAGTAATATCCTAAAAGTCCAAGAAAAGAGCGAAGGTGCTCAACGTCTGTGGGACGAAGAAAGTCGGCAACAGCTTTGACTTTATCCTGAACAGTAAGGGTGCCATGAGAAGTGAGGACATGACCAAGAAAACGAATCTCTTTCTTAAGGAAAGAGCATTTGCTCAACTTGAGTTTAAGTTTGCGTCAGCAAGAGGAGAAAATACCTGTTGAAGGGTTTGAAGATGTTCTGGTATTGACTTTGAAGCTACAATGATGTCATCCACATACATAAAGACATTATCACCAAGTAAGCTAGCCTAGCAAGAGCAGTGTGCATTAGGGATACAACTTTTTTGCAACTCCATAGTCCTGTATCATATTCTGATGAGCTTTCCCCAGGAAACATCGAAAATATATATATGTATATATATATATATATATATATATATATATATATATATATATATATATATATTGTATATGATAAAAAAGGTCACCCATGACTAACTTTGAAATGTTCTTATTTTGTTGCATTTGGGCGGATTCCCAAAAATTTAGAACCCTGTTTGAATAATGTACTAAAAAATCCAAAATGTACATCCAAAATATTTAATTCATAACTGTTACAAGAACTATATTTTGGATTCTAGAACAATTTAAAGAAGCAAAGTCATATAAAGCAAAAATAGTCAATAGTCATTAGAAAGAATGAAACGCAGTGACAGGTTGGCTTTGTTCTTGCATGTGGCATGTAGTTCTTGCATGACCTTAATTGCTCGCTCACAACACTGATTGCTTCTACTGATGTTTAGTTTTGATGGCTCTTGTTTCCAATTATTTGTCAAGCATTTCAAAGCAGTCTTGTAGGGTTGTAATGATTATGATAGCTTTGCATAATCTTCAGACCTATACATTTGGTCACTAAACCAGTGGTCCGCCCAGTCATATGAGATAAACTGGCAGACCATCTGCAATCTTTTTCTCACATGTGGCATGAGAAAATATGCAAGAAGGGTTAAGATTGCTCGGGAATTCCATCTGGCATTGCAGATGTTCGGAATTATCTGAAACTTGATGAAAGGCAAATCTCCGTTTTCATGAAAGAGCCTGAAGACACGGGTTAAGTGAAACAGAAACTTCATATCATCTCTCCAGCCAGCTTGATCTTCAATGACATGAGTTCCATTCTGGAAGGACTCTTGGAGTTCTTTATAATTTGTCATGAGTTCTTTGACAAAACAATAATCTATGTTGGGTGACTGGCTTACGCCTGCAAGCTCCTCATCCATAACAATACGCAGGATTCTGTCCAAGACATAGTGTTGGCAGCTCACAAATTGTGGCTTATCATACCCTTTGCTCAAAAACATTCTCTGCACTCTAACCACTACTCCACACTTTCGTCCTGTATTCACGCTCGTCGTATCAGCAATAATCATTGAGATTGCGCTCCACAAGTGAAATTCTTCCAAGACGCTTTTCAGTCCTTCTGCAATGGTCTCAGCCTTGCCATCACACAGCTTCAGAGCAGCAAGCTTGATTTCATTTGTTTCATTCTTGATGACAACCGCTTGATATTCATTTCCATCAATATGTTTACCATCGAAATGCAGGCTCCATTTCTGATTGCGTAGCGTATCGATCAAATGTTTCTTCATTTCACCAGCTTTCATGAAGAGTGCCTTGTAAACTCCTTGCTGACTAGGGGCTGGGATATCAATGCCCTCCTCAGACAACTGTTTGCAAATTTTTTATGCTTTTTTGGTAGAAATGTTTGTTCCAGTTACAAGTCTCATAGCTATTGCTGATTTGTTGTGCATTCTTGTGGTGTAAGCGCCATCACTATCACTATCATTCTGGTCAACTATTTCATCTTCACCATTATTGTACTCTTCAGTCTCTTCTCCTTCAGAGTCACTGTCATTATCCAGGGATGTTGGATTAGATAAAAAGTGGGAGGCTTCAGTTTCAGAGCATCTTCTTCTCTTAGAAAGATGGACTGTATGCTTGCTTGCAGCTTTGCCTGTCGAATAGCTTACTTTGGCCCTGCTTTGGAGTTGGATGAAGTACAACTTTTTGTCATCAGCATTGAGCCATTCACCGTGGACTTTGGTGATATCGAACAGTTCTTCTAATGGCTCAAATTTTCCTTTCTTTGCACATTTGTCATACAAATGAATCACTTGTTCAAGCTTGGACCGTATTGCTTGCTCGGAAATGTTTGGAAAATTCAGTTTATCTCTCCAAAGTAGTGTCACCTCGTTTGATAATTCTGCTACTCTCTCCTTTCTGCCTTTAATTTATTTCCCAAGAAACTGGTATCGACCAACAATCTGCTCCTTGAGTGGCATTCGGCTTCTGCTGGCCAGTGAAGTTTCTTCGACAGGCACATGACCTCTATGTGAATGGGACT
>NC_134778.1:94922887-94932887 GCF_046742065.1 Oratosquilla oratoria
TTTAATGCTTATTACATCTTTGGTATAGTAATTTTTATATCAGTTTTAGGATCTAGTTTCTTTGAAGGTGAATTCTTTGGTGACTTCTTAGGCCAAACTCGGAGGCACAGATCCTACCGCAAGTGGGACAGGGAATTCCTTGTGCCGGGTTAACAAGACCTCGTGCCATGCGTTCATGTCTGCGGTTTTGTCGCTCGATCCTGTCTGTGGTAACATGTGCATACAATATGTCTTGGTTTGTGATAGTATGTACAAACCAGTTATGTTAATGATGGATAGCGCTGGTGTGAGCACTGTCGTGTGTGAGATGTATGTCTTGATCTCGTGTTCTGTGGTATGGACCGAGTGACTCGGGTTATTGTGTGAGTGGGTGCAATAGGTACTGACTGGCTCTGGATCTGAGTGATTACTTTGTCAGAGAATTTCCTCGGGAATCCGCCTAATGTGATATCTGGTGTGAATGGGATAGTACCAGCTTTCTGGAGTGTGTCTGGGTGTAATTGGGATAGTAATAAGAAATACGTCATGAGTGAGACTACTTGTTCCGATGGAACTTTGTCATCTGAGACCCATTGAGAGTTTTTGAGTCTCTCATTTCGCTTTTAAATGTTGAAGCAATTTTCACAGCTTTCTCTTTGGTGTGGTGTGGACCATGATTGTATGTCATAGCTAATGAGTATAGACCGAAAGTGATCCAAGTGGCTCAAATGATGCAAAGGACTTCTTAAAATGCTCTACGAAATCATGATAAGACTTAGTTTCCTAAAAAATATCAGACTGTATGATATCACCAGCTAATGTGTTATTTTTGTCTATTCTGAATGTTAGGAACAACATTTCACCTGCGTCGTCAGTGATGTTTCTGTATGTTATTTCTGATTGAACCTTGTATAGAAAATTGTTTACAGGAGTGTTCTTCCCGTTAAATATAGGTAATGTTGTTTCATCCTTGTCAGCGGTTATAAGATTCTGCGTTGCCATGGTATTTTGTGTGGAATGTGAATTATCCGAAGAGCTGTTAGCGGAAGAGGTGGACATGTCTAGTGTTCTGTAATTCAGAGCAGAGTGGCTGAGTGTACAAGGTCCCTATGTCGTGTAGGAAAGAGATTTGGACAACTTCATAAAACACACACACACACACACACACACACACACACACACACACACACACACACACACACACACACACACACACACACACACACACACACACACACACACACACACACACACACACGCACACACAGACAGAGAGAGAGAGAGAGAGAGAGTAGCTGCCTCCTAGGTAATATTTAGAATTGAAATAGTATCTACTTATCAAGGATAATGTAAATTTTGGCTCTTGGGAGAATCTATGGAGAATAGTTAACCCGAATGTAGGAGGTGGGGTGAAGAATCAATGCTATAAAATAAATAGTATATGAATATATAATCCTACATGGTTAGAGTTGGTGAGAAATAGACTTATAGGACACTGTTTAAAAGAAAAGGAGAAGCATGTTTGCGTATTATATGGAATCATTTAACAAGACCCAAGGTTCTTTTTGTTTTATTCCCTGGGTCCTGATCAACCTATAATTTACGCAGGTGTTCTTTCGCGCTCGGGCCAAATGACTACGGTGAGGTCCGACACAATAGGCAGTCTCACGGGAGTTTTCTGGAGAAGTCGGATCTGACATTTTGTAGCTAATGCGCGCGTGTGCACGCTGGACATCTCAAGTAGTGAACATTTTCACCTATCAACCTATAACCTACATATATACATACATACATACATACATACATACATACATACATACATACATACATACATACATACATACATACATACATACATACATACATACATACATACATACATACATTCATACATACGTACATACATACATACATACATACATACATACATACATACATACATACATACTTACATACATATATACATACATACATCTATACACATATGCATACATTCACACATACATACATTCACACATACATACATACATGCATACATGCATACATACATACATACATACACACATACATACATACATAAATACATACATACATACGTATATACATAAGTACCTACATGCATACATAAATACATACATACATACATGCACACAAACATGCATACATACATACATACATACATACATACATACATACATACATACATACATACATACATACATACATACATACATACATACATACATACATACATACATACATACATACATACATACATACATACATACATACATACATACATACATACATACGTACTTACGTACGTACGTACGTACATACATACGTACGTACGCACATACATACATACATACATACATACATACATACATACATACATACATACATACATACATACATACATACATACATACATACATACATACATACATACATACATACATACATACATATATACATGCACACACTACACAGTATATGAACAGATACATTGGCCTAAGGATAGATATATAATTGGATTCACAGGTGAACACAATATGCGCTCGACGGAGACATTTGCGGAAACTGATACGGAGTGAAACCAAGGACTCGAACTCAGCTCCGACGTACCAAGTGAACATTGACTCTTTATGGTGCAATAGTTAGAGTCACTGTTCAGTTGGTATGTCGGAGCTGAGTTCGAGTCCTGGGCTTCACTACGCATCAGTTTCCATGTCTCCGTCGAGCGCATTGTCAGTCTCGATCGTGATGACATGGAATTAAGCTGAAAAGTTAATGTGGTTGAAAAGATATATATATATATATATATATATATATATATATATATATATATATATATATATATATATATATACATATATATGAGTGGAAGGGTGGTGAGTTAAACACAGAGAACAGATGGAGTTTTATTCACTGACGTTTCGTCCTTACCAGGACATTCTCAAAGTACATACATTTTCAGAAAATTAACAGGTTATATAACCCATCCTTGTCGAGTTCCCCTCCCTCTATCATCCGTCCTCTACCCTTTTTTCATGTGACTCCGACCATGTCACTTCTCCCTCCGTTCTCAATTTTCCTTTTTACCTCCTTGATAATCAGAGTACTTACCGCTCCTGCTAATTTTATAAACACATCCCTGTGGTTGATACAGGGATGGGAAGTGATGTAGGCTGCCTCCAATATTTTTCTTTTCTTTTTCCCTAGACCTTTGTGGAGCATCGCTATCTTGTTCCAATCTGGAAGATGACCACATTAGTCTAAATGAACCACTAGCGAGTTGGAGGTTCTGTGAGCTCTGACGTCATTTTTCTGTTCACATGTCCACAGCTCCACTGATCTTCCCGTCTCTCCATAATATCCTAACGGACAACCACCACATGGTATATTGTAAATTGCGCCCTTCTCTACATCCTTTTCTGATTTATTTCTATTCTTGACAACTTCTCCTAATTTTGTGCCCGTGAAGAAGGCAACGCTCACACCCGTTTTTGTGAGAATATGTCCCAACTCCTCCGCGTACTTCGAGTTGGGGACGGACAAAAACCCCGCCCTACCTTCTCCGGACCAGTCGTCCTTCTTCCTTCTCATTATTACCGTTGCTTTCTTCCTCAATCTATGCAGTAGTCCTTCCGGGTATCTGAGTTTGGTGACAGGAGGAGTTGGGACATATTCTCACAAAAACGGGTGTGAGCGTTGCTTTCTCCACGGGCACAAAATTAGGAGAAGTTGTCAAGAATAGAAATAAATCAGAAAAGGATGTAGAGAAGGGCGCAATTTACAATATACCATGTGGTGGTTGTCCGTTAGGATATTATGGAGAGACGGGAAGATCAGTGGAGCTACGGACATATGAGCACAAAAATGACGTCAGAGCTCACAGAACCTCCAACTCGCTAGTAGTTCATTTAGACCAATGTGGTCATCTTCCAGATTGGAACAAGATAGAGGTGCTCCACAAAGGTCTAGAGAAAAAGAAAAGAAAAATAGTGGAGGCAGCCTACATTACTTCCCACCCCTGCATCAACCATAGGGAAGGGTTTATAAAATTAGCAGGAGCGGTAAGTACTCTGATTATCAAGGAGGTAAAAAGGAAAATTGAGAACGGAGGGAGAAGTGACATGGTCGGAGTCACATGAAAAAAGGGTAGAGGACGGATGATAGAGGGAGGGGAACTCGACAAGGATGGGTTATATAACCTGTTAATTTTCTGAAAATGTATGTACTTTGAGAATGTCCTGGTAAGGACGAAACGTCAGTGAATAAAACTCCATCTGTTCTCTGTGTTTAACTCACCACCCTTCCACTCATATATATATATATATATATATATATATATATATATATATATATATATATAATATATATATATATATATATATATATATATATATATGTATATATATATATATATATATATATATATATATATATATATATATATATATATATATATATATATATATATGTCTATGTCATTTTGACATTTGGAAATAAACTCTTCTGCTGGGATTCGAACCCCCGCCAGAGTGGCTTGCTTCTTACAAGGCGAGGACCGTGGGGGAGTGACGAGTACGGTCCTCGCCTTGTGAGAAGCAAGCCGCTCTGGCGGGGGTGCGAATCCCAGCAGAAGAGTTTATATATATATATATATATATATATATATATATATATATATATATATATATGTGTGTGTGTGTGTGTGTGTGTGTGTGTGTGTGTGTGTGTGTGTGTGTGTGTGTGTGTGTGTGTGTGTGTGTGTGTGTGTGTGTGTGTGTGTGTGTGTGTGTGTGTGTGTGTGTGTGTGTGTGTGTGTGTGTGTGTGTGTGTTTCCTTCATGGTTTATTTCTGGTGGTTTTTTATCCCAAGGTTGTATTTCACATATTTCTTTCACAAGTTCCTCTTTCATCCAGTTTTCCTTCTTCCTTTCCTCTCATTGGTTGAGCTTGAGCCTTTTCTCCTGGCTTTTATTCTCCCTGTTCTCTCACCGGTTGGACCTTCTCCCGTTCCTCTCTCTCGTTCCTCCGTTACAATAAACCAGGTTTAGTATATTGGAAGGCGCATAAACACAGCCGCGCCGGGATAACGAAAGGAAGGTCGGGCCGACCCGACGGAGAAGGGCTCCGGCGTTCGTTACGGAGAGGTGGCAGAGCTTCTGAGAAAGTGAGTGTTTATATCTGCTCGGAAGATTATATTGATATTGTGCGTCGGTGCTTTACTCGCAAGGAAGGTTTTACTTTTTTACGTTGTGTTGATATTTTTTTATTGTGAAATACATCTGCAGAAGAAAATGTTACTAACTGCTCCCAGGGTTATATCAATATTGTGACAGCACTCAGGTTTTACAAAATAGGTTGTTATTTCTTATGGCGACATAACAACTGGTATTTTTAAGAGACTTTTAAGGAAAAGTTCTGACTTTGATGAGTCATTTTGCATAGGTTACAGTGATCCATGTTGTTTTTATTTCATTTGTTGGACTGTGTTCTTTTGTTTCCTTACGTTTGTGTGTTACACTTGTGCTTTTATTTTCGTGAACGTGTGCATATAATGTTTCCCAAGGTCGAGTGTCAGGCCACTTTCATTACCATCTTAGACTTCACGGATAGGGGGGAAGTTCTGTCAACGTAGTCATATTAGATGCAATCTCGGAGAAGGTTGAAATTTCGAGTCATGATGGTGTACAGGTGAACCTATGAAGATTTTCAGAGAGAATAGGAGGACGGACGGCGCATTCGACATTCTCTCATGGTTGGAGTGCAACGGCGGTTTATTTGTCATCTTAAACTTTGGAGGTAAAGTCATTGTCACCTTGGTCAGTTTAGATGGAATCAGAGTATTCTGACTATTTCCAAGATGGGGGGATGGCGGATGGAGCAATTGACGTCTTCCCTTTTTTTTTTTTTTTTTCATGTTTGGTGATGGAACCGCCGTTACCAGGGTTAATTAGGATGGAATCGGAGAAATTTACATTTTTGAGGCAGCATGTGACCTTTGAGGATTTTCAGACGGGGTGGGGGACCAGGTGCGTGTGTTTCTGCGTGTGTGTATTTTACCTCGTTATATTTACCTAGTTCTATTTTACGGGAAGGGGAGCTATGCTCGTGGTATCCCGTCTTCATATCTCGTTTTATCTAGACTGTTTTTAAATTTGTGTATTGTTTTTGCACACACCACTTTCTCATCTAACTTGTTCCAAACGTCTATTACCCTGTGGGGAAAGCTATTCTTTTTCAGGTCTCTTCTATAATTGTCTTCCTTGATTTTCTTTCGGTATCGTCTTGTACTTCTACTATCCCATTTTATTAGATCCTCTCTATCAATACTTTCTATGCCCTTCATGATTCTATAAATAGTTATCAAGTCTCCTCTCTCTCTTCTTTTCTCTAATGTCTGTAGCTCAAGTTTTGCTAGTCTCTCTATATATGATAGTTCTGAGAGTGTTGGTGCCAATTTCGTAATTGCTCTTTATATTCTTTCAAGTTTTGTTATACATTTTTTGTACATGGTGACCACGTCATCGTTGCATACTACAATCTTGGTCTTATCAAATTGACTAGTATTTTCTTCACCATTTCTTCGTCCAAGTATGTAAATGCCCCTTTGATTGTATGATTATATGTTTCTCCAATTTTTTTTTTATATGTTTCTCAGGGGACATATTTTTCATAATAATGACTCCCAGGTCCTTCCCATTTTCTACTTTTTAAATTTCTTCTTCTCCCAATTTATATGATCCCACTATTCTTTTTTTTTTTTGCTTCTTCCAAATTCCATTATACTACACTTCTTAATATTAAATTCCACCCCCCACTTCCTACTCCATTCCCATACTTTATTGAAATCACTCTATAGCGACTTACAATCTTCTTCAGTTTTCACTTTTTTCAATAATTTTGCATCATCCGCAAAGAAGCTCATATAACTTTCAATTCCTTTATTCATATCATTAATATATATATATAGCAAGCATTATTGGGGCCAGAACTGTTCCTTGTGGAACTCCACTTATCACTTCATCCCAATTAGAATGGTTGTGTTTTCAGGTCTAGAAATGCACAATCAGCCCATCCATCTCTTTCTTGTATTGGATCTATGAGCCTTGAATAGAAACACATTAAGTTTGTGACGCATGATCGTCCTTGTCTAAATCCAAATTGCCTTGGATTTAATACGTTGTTTTTTTCCAAGTGCCTTACCCATCTAATTTTTATAGTTCTTTCGCAAATTTTAGCCATCGTACTTGTAAGAGAGATCGGTCTATATTTATTAGGGTCTTCTTTGTTTCTCCCTTTATATATTGGTACTATACTTGCTCTTTTCCAATCTTCTGGGACTTTTCCTTCTTTCAATTAACTATTTATTAGACTATGTATTTTGTCTGCTAGTTCATTCCTGCATTCTCTCAAAATCCAGTTTGCCATTTCATCTGGTCCATGTAATTTTCTGACATCGACATTACTCAAGTGATTCATTATTTCATTTCTCGATACGACTATCTCTTTCATAGGGGGGGACTTTCTCCTCCCACTCGATATCTCTAGGTTGTATGTTCTCCCTCGTAAACACCGATCTAAAATGTTTGTTCATAATTTCTGCCATTTCTATTTACTCTGTGTATTCAACTCCTCCTTGTCGTAGTTTCTCTAATTCTTGTTTGTTTTTCAGTTTGTTGTTTACAAATCTGTAAAATAGTTTTGGTTGATATTTTCATTTTTCTATGACATCTTTTCCGTATTTTCTCTTTTAATCTTTGCGCACTTGTACATGTTAATTTCTATAACTAGTATATATTTTCCATTTTTCAGGTCTTTTGTCTTTTTTCTATTTTATCCAAGCTTTATCCCCTCTGTCTTTTAACTCCCTACACCTTTTGCTGTACCAACACTTTACATATTCTTTTTCTTGCTTTTGTCTTGGAACATACTTTTCCACTCCTTTATAGATTTTTGTCAAAATATTCCATTTCTCTTCTACTGTTGTTTCCTCCTTGTGTATTCTTTCCCAGTCTACTTTTTGAAAGAATTATCTTATTTCATAATTTCTTTTTCAACATCAATCTTCTCTTTCTGTAGTGTTCGTTTTTTTCCTGTATTTTTTCTCATATAGTTCCAGTTCAACCAATATGTGGTCACTTTTACTTATTGATGCCTTATATTCAATCTTGTCCACTATTTCGGGTTCTGATGTGATTATTAGGTCCAGTCTCGTTCTGATGTGATTATTACGTCCAGTCTCGATGGTTCTTCCTCATTTCTATACCTAGTATTCTCTTGTATCCATTGCGTCATTGTATGTTCTATAATCATATCAAGTAGTAAACTTCCCCATAGGTCGTCTCCACCCCTCACTGTCATCTCTTCCCAGCAGATTTCTTTACAATTAAAGTCACCCATCATAACTATTCTTCCTTCACCTTCCATTATCTTATTTAGTGTTATCCTTGTGTCTTCTAGCATATTTTTGTGTTCTTTTTCTTCCCACGAAGCCGTTTTAGTAGGCACATAATCTACTACAAACTTTCTTCTCTTCCCATCCCTGTCCTCCACTTCAATCATAATCATCTCTACTCTATTCTTTCCATATGTGACATTCCTCACATTTATATCCTTCTTAGTCAGGAACATAACTCCACCTTCTTGTTTTACCTCTCTGTTTCTAATCCAATAATTATATGCACCATGTCCTGCACTGTTGGGTGGTAGTGGATCTTTCAATTTTGTCTCTACAATTCCTATTATGTCCGTTTTTTTTTTCCTTCAGGTAATCATTCAGCTCGTTCAAGCCCGTTATTAAGTCATCTATATTTGTGTAAGACACTTTCAATTTTCTGCTACTTCCATCGTGTTTTCTTTTTCCTTTCTGTTTTTCTCTGCTATGAACCATTTCCTTATTTTCATATTCACTACTCTCCAATAAAGTTTCTCTTTGTCTGACTCTGTTCTTTTCTCGTTTTTTTTTCTTGGCTTCTAGTCTTTTTGATTTTTCCTCCTCTCTCTCCTCTTTATTAATTTCTTTTTTATCTATACCTGTTTATATTGATCACTGTCTGCTAGTGTCCCTGTTTTTGCTAAGATATTCTCTGCTGTCGTTTATGACCTGAATATAACATTAATTGGTCTGGTCTTATCTGTATTGTATTCCCCTAGTCTATGTATTTCTTTAATTTCTTTCCCTGTTTCTGATTCATCTTCTTGAACTACTTCTAATATCATATTTACTTTTTTCTTTTCCTCCTTTGTTCTTGTAGTCCTAATTGGGTTATACTTCTCTTCTATCCCTAATATAATCATACATTTCTTTTTATCCGCTAAGTCTCTTACTATATTCTCCTTCTCCCTCATCACTTAAATAACTGTGTGCTTAGCTTGTTCTTTCATCTGCTGTTCCACTATACCTCTAAATTCCATTTTATTGTTCTCTTGTACTTTTTTCCAACCACTAACCTCTTTTGCTATGGACTCTTTATTCTCTTTATTATTCCTCTTTAATTCCTCATTCTTATCTTTTACTTCTCATAACTGTCATCTTAACTCTTCTATTTCTTTAGTTAGGTTTTGATTCTCCTTCTTTAGTTCTTCCAGTTTATCAACTCTTTGGGTAACTAGCGTTAATTTGTTAAACCTATTCTCCAATGTTTCGTTCATTTTTTTTTTCTCTCCTTTAGATTTACTGGTCGGGAGAGGTTGTCATTTCCTCCCTCATTAAATCCATAGAAATAATTATCGTGCCTTCCATTGCGCTGCTCTTATCTATATTTCTAATTTTTACTAATCTCTTCCACTTCAGCACTGTCGTCTGCCCCTCTCTTGTTGACATGCCGTCTGATGTCCCATTCCTTATCTCCTTCCCTAGTCCTCAGTAATCCCTCCCCTTCTCCTTTTTCTTCACCTTCCCACTACACCACGAGCTTTCCCCTTTCCTATAAATACAACACCAGTACTCCCTCGTCGTTGAGATCCACGAAAGTTGTAGATTTTTCCGGAGTGCAAACTTCGTTGTC
>NC_134778.1:94965387-94980387 GCF_046742065.1 Oratosquilla oratoria
TAGGTGTGCATTTATTCTTTATGTTTGTGATGTGTTGTTTGAATGATATGGATGTATCGTATGTTACACCAAGAATTTTCTGTGTGTGTGTGTTTGTAGTATTAAGCGGCCCATACACGATCAATTATATTGCGCAATTTCTTTGTCAATACTCTGAATTGACAATTAAATTGACCCTGTATGGGCGATATATCGCCCATACACAATTAAATTTACCGTGTATGGGCGATATATCGCCCATACACGGTCAATTTAATTGTCAATTCAGAGTATTGACAATGAAATTGCGCAATATAATTGATCGTGTATGGGCCGCTTTAGAGTGTTGTTTATATAGAGATGAGGTACGTATTTGCGCTCTTTCGTCCAGTTAATGAGAAGTCTTGCTGTAGATTTGGCTGGGGCTATTTTGAGTCTGTAATGAACCACGTGTTGAGTGTATCAAGGTATGGCTGTATTATTTTTGTGCTACAATGTGTGCATATGATTGTTATATCGTCTGCGTAGAAAGAGATTTGTATTTCTGAGGTGTCTAGTGTGGGTATATCTTGCATGTATAGATTAAAGAGTGTGGGGGATAGAACTGAGCCCTATGACACTCCATTCTTAATGTTTCTGGTGTGCGATAACTGGCCATTATATGACACATAAGCATTCTGCTTGCCAGACAATTGGCCAACCATCTTTTGGTGCTATTGTGCATGTCTGTGTTATATATTTTGTTTGTTAGGTTGTGGCGGGGGATAGCATCAAAAGCTATACTAATGTCTAATGGTATGAGAAGTCTTCTATGATTTGGCCTATCTGAATTGATGCCATCTAAAATTGTTTGCGTGAGGTTTATCAGAAGAGTGTTTGTGGAGTGTAATGGCCTAAAACCGTGTTGTGATGCAGCAAGGGGAATATGTGGTGTGATCAGTTGAAATATGAATGTAATGGCATGATACCATTGTGTACATATTATAATTACATACAACATTGTATAAGTATTATGTATTGTAATTGCAAAGCGTTCAATTGTGGTTGTATTTTTCAATTGCATAATTGTCATAGATGTATTGTATATTGATTTTGTTATTGTTACTCTATGTTTCCGTGTGCCTTTTGTAAGGAGAACCAAGGCGAATCGTGTATTTTTTACGCACTAAATCAAGGGTTTAGCGTCCCCCTAGCGGCCAGTCTTGATTTCGTTTTCTAGTGAGCGCACGTTTTGTCTATGTAGTACTAATTAATTTATATATTCAATTCGACTTTTCATTAGCCACCCTATACATAAATTGGTGGCAGTGGTATAAACATATTTGCTATTGTGTGAACATTTTGTTTTGTGCGTTAAAAAGTACTCCAAACGCAACTTTGAACTTTGAAGTGTTGTGAACTTTGGGGCCGGCCTTTGCTTCTCTCGCGGGCACATATGCTTTCTCTCCCCTTTCTCTCCCCTTTTTCAGCCAGGTGATTATTACCAGTATTTGTGGAACAACTCACACCAGTGACTTTTGAATCTTTTGTGTGATGGTGCTCAGGAACAGTATATTTGAAATGCGCCATGTAATTTTATCGGGCTTTGTTTGAACTTTTGGTTATCACCCTTGTCTTCTGCATTGATGCATCGCTGACCTTATTGCTGCTGTGCTTAAGGCGATAAATCTGGAGACTGGATGAGGAAGGATTACTATTCCAGAGTAGATTCTATGAAGAATTGGCCTGCATGATTGCCAGTTTCAGCACGTCACCTCCGAAAGGCTGGTTATATTGAATTGCTGATTAACATTGTTGTGAATATATATATTTTCATGCTGTAAGCATGCATGTAATCTCTTTTTGAGATATTGTGATTAATTATGCTGTCTTGGTGGCCATTTTTGTTTCCACCGTGGCATCATTTCTTGGTGGTTACGTTTTCTTTAATTGTTTGTAAGAAAATTTGTGTTATTGTTTACTTTTTTTTTTTTCTTTTTTTTTAAGGAGGTATTTCCCGAGTGTTGGATATTATCTTACGACCGCCAGCCTAGATGGATTCATCTTTCCTGTAAAGGGGTATGTGTTTCTGTACGCGATCGCAATACTTATTGTCTATACATAATTTTTTTTTTCACGTTAATATTGTTACGCAGTACTATAGAAATTTCAAGGTCTTGTTTAGCGATGTCTACTAAACATAAACTCCCCTCCTTTATTAATAACCAAACATCTACCCAGGCAATGGCTCATACTTTCACACTGTTACATCAGGATCTTTCTGCTCTTAATTGTTTTGGTGATGATCCCCATTATAAAGCCATTCATTTTCTTCGCCAGTGCGAAGATTGTATTATCAATACTAATGTTTTAACGGGGTCTAAGAAAATTTCTTTCGTGAGGTCACAGCTTGTGCCTAACTCTTTGGTTTCTGAGATGTTATCTTCTTCGTGTCTTGACCTCAAATCTTTGGATTACAATTATGAACAGTTTAGGTCTAATTTCCTTTTTTCTTTTCTGATACCCCTGTAGGCATTTCCTTTCAAAGGTATTTTAAGCTGGCTGATGTTTTTACATCCAAATTGGGTACTCTTGACTATAAGTGTGCTCACCCCAAGGCCAGCAACTTGTGGTTGAAGCCTTAGATTCTCTCTCCCATTCAGAGTGGGCTGATCATGGCACTATCTCTTTGGATAGGTTTCGTCTTATCTTGGAGTTTCTTTTATACATAATTTTCTTAGCGCCTTTTGAGAGGAGAGCTGCCTCTTCTCTCAGCTATAAGACAGATGAGACCCTACTGTCCTTTACAACAAGGTTTTCATGTAAACTTGGGGAAGTGCTTTCTGGTTCCTTGTGTATTAGCAGTTCACAGCAACAAGCCAAAGTTCCTAGATCTCCTCCACCACCCCCACAGTCTTCAGTTCCTACTCAAATATCCGCTTCCTCTACATTTAACTCTTCTGTACTCATACCTATTGTAACAAGTCAGATCATTCGAGTGATTTTTGTTTTCGTCGTAAGCGGTATGTACACAAGTCAAGGAATGTATCGGATGTTTCTTCTAATGCGTGGATGAACTCTCTAGAGTTGAGCCGTAGGATAAGGTTAGCTAATGTCATATCCATGGTCATTGTAAACACTCAACTGATCAGTGTTTCAAGATTTTGAAACTTAGAGATGTGACTTCTTATCACCATAGATTACACTGGGGAACACTCATTTTGTTGCATTTAAAAAAAGACTTTTGTATAGTCAACTTGAGTGTGCTGATTTCAAATCTGAAGTCGGGTTTTGTCTGCAAGCTACAGATTTTATGCAATTTGACATTTTTATTTATTTTTTAAATTTTCGTTATTATAGGAAATTGCAATATCAGCCACAATTCTTTTGTTCACTTGAATCTTAAAACAGTATGAAAGCCATTTCTGTACATTTATTAACCCATTCAACTCCGATGACAAGATGTCTTGTCATTTGGTCAAATAAAACAAAAAATCATAAAACACCAAAATGTTTGATCAAACACCAGAAAAATATGACGTCAATCCTCGCTTCGCTGCGAGCGAAGCGAGGATTGACGTCATATTTTTCTGGTGTTTGATCAAACATTTTGGTGTTTTATGATTTTTTGTTTTATTTGACCAAATGACAAGACATCTTGTCATCGGAGTTGAATGGGTTAAGGCGAAAGAAACAGAACATTAACAGAACATCTATCCCAAAGTTAGATTAGCATCCTTCAGAACATCACCACAGCTGATGGAAGCTTATCAATTTCTTTGTGTATTTTTTCAGGCAGGAATTTGCGTTTGTAACTTTTGCATTTGTACATTTCATCTGGGCAATTTCGTTTAATGCTCCAGCAGTAGTCAGCCATCATACTTTTGTCCCAGCGCCCTTGGTAGCGTTCTTCCATGATCTTTAGGTCTTGGTGGAATCGTTCTCCTTGTTCGTCACTCACAGCCCCCAGGTTGTCAGGGAACTGATCAAGGTGGCTGTTCAAAAAATGAAGCTTGATGCTCATGTTGCACCCGAGATCACGAAAAGCGAGGAGCATTCTGTTCACAAGTTCACTGTAGTTCTCCGCCTTATTGTTTCCAAGGAAGTTCTGAACGACTGCCACAAAGGATAACCATGCTGCCCTTTCTAAAGCGGTCATCTTAGCAACAAACTGATCATCACGAATTAGGGTTCGAATCTGTGGGCCATCAAACACGCCTGCTTTGATCTTCTCAAATGATAACCCTGGTAAAGCTGTGATGATGTGTTGGAAACATTCACCTTCGGTTTCCAGTGCCTTGACAAATTGTTTCATCAAACCTAATTTGATGTGAAGAGGAGGAAAGATGATCTTATCTCTGCTTACAATTGGGTCTTGTATGATATTTGGCATGCCTGCTTCAAGGGTGTCACGAATAGGCCAGTCCTTCTGGACCCAATGTCTGTCTCGTGCTCGGCTGTCCCACATACAGAGGAAACATGGAAACTTGGTGAAACCTTTCTGTTGTCCAAGAAGAAAGTTGACCATCTTTAAGTCTACACAAATTATCCAATTGTGCTCATGATACTTTAATCAGTCCATAACCATTCTCATATCATCATAGTCTTCCCGCAAATGCACTGAGTGACCGACAGGTACTGCTCCATAAACATTGCCATTATGTAAAAGAACACACTTTAGACTGCGTTTTGAACTGTCTAAAAAGAGTCTCCATTCAGCAGGACTATAGTAAGGTACACCCAGTTCTTTGAGAAGCCCTGGGATGTCATGGCAGTAAACAAACTGTCTGTCTTTTGAAAAGAAGGTCACAAAAATCTGGTCACGCTTTCTGAAATATGATACTTTAACAGAGTGATCAACAAGATTTCTGCCTTGTAATCTTGATGCCAAAAGCTCTGCTGCTTTCTTTGAAAGACCTAAATCCCGCACTAAATCATTCAGTTCAGCCTGGGGAAGAGGCTTAGGGACGGGGAAAGGTTCAGTGTCTGAAGAACAGTCCTCCGATTGTGAACACTTTTCTGACAATTCACTGTCACAACTGTCTTGCTGGCTTGTATCATGTCCAATGTCTTTATCGTCCAATGAAGGCAAGCCTTTGAAAACTGGAACAGGTACTTCTTCAGAGTGCGGAACAGGCCGAATAGCTGAGGGAATGTTCGGATACGTAATCTTATGTCGGTTTTTCTTCCCAACACCCGTTGTGTTTACCATGCAGAAATAACAGTCAGTTACATGGTTGGTGGGTTCGCGCCAAATCATTGGAACTCCAAAAGGCAGACCTTTGCGTTTTCCTTTGGTCCAGTCTCGAAGCATTTCCTCACAATTGTGGCACACAACATGAGGAGCCCATTGCTTGTCTTGATCACCAAGATGAACTTCAAAATATGCCTTGTAGGCACGCTTGACGAACGAGGATATGTTACGTCTCTGACGATTGAGTGTGTAGCATCCACATATGTAGCAGAAGGCATCAGGCTTGTTTCTGCAATGATGTCTCATTCTGGAAGCCATGTTTGAACTGAAACAAAAGAAGAATGATCAAAATATTAGAAGCTATCTATATATATGGACGTTAAAATGCTTATACATGGTTTACGCAAGTTCACATATGTACAATTTCATTAACCTCAAATTGCATACAAACTAGAGCTTGTAGAGAAAAACTAATTTCAGATTTGAAATCAGCGCCTAAAACTCTTTCAAAATCCGTTAAAATATCCAATGCAACTCAAAGTTACTGAAAAAGTGTTCCCCTGTGTTATCTACGTCCTATTTTCACAAGCGCTCGTTTCACAACCCAAAGGTTTGACCAGAAGTGTTAAGCCACAGATCCCTTGATGGATGCTGAGTCTTCTCAATTTCTCACCTTCCAATTTCTTACAGAGAATACACCTATTTCAGTTCAGTTACTGTAGATACTGGTGGAAAATGTAGTCTCATAAGAAGAAAAACTTATTATGCCCTCCGGGATTTGTACAATCTCCTTTGATCTCCTTTTGTAATAGTTTGGATTCTGTACAAGGTTCCCCCTTGCCTATTCTTGGATCTGTTCACATTCCTTTAACGTTTTCCTGATATACTACAACTTTCCATATCACTTTTGCTGTTGTATCTGGTATTGCATTTATGTGTGAATGCCTCTTTGGCATCAATGCTCTTATAACACATGGCGTTGATATATTTCCTAGTCGACGTGTAGTGACTTTCTGTAATTTTATTATTCCTGGAACAGATAGGCCAGTTTCTATTTGTGACTCCCCTCCTGTGCATGATCAGATCGTTCAGTTGCCTTCGAAAGGACCTCCTCTCTTTAACCCTCCTATTCTTTCTTGAGCTGCTTTTGTTGTAGGAGACCATTGTATTGGACCTTCAAGTGCAGGTTCGAGTCCCAGTGCACATTTCAGATGCTCCAATTGGGTCTGACGTTTTATCTAAGCCTGACACTGTTCGTGTTCAACGCCGTGCTTTGGAAGGGACTCTCTCCACTATTCGCGAGAATCATATTACCACATATATGGTAATCCAACGTCACGGGTGCTCCTATCGCTCTCTCTCCTGGCAGTCACTTAGGCTCCCTTGAAATAGTTGACGTTGATGCTTTCTAGGATTCACCTCCTATCATTGCAGCCTTTTGTGCTACAATCTCCACAAGCAAGTGACACGGCTCACTTGGCCTTCAAATTTGACACGTTTGTAGGTGAGATTGATTTTCCTGATGAGACGCCTCGTCTCATTGAACTGTTAGTGACCCACCGTCAGGCTTTGGTTTTGCCTGGTGATCCATTAGGACTTACAGATCGTGTGATTCATAGAATTAATCTTCAGCCAGGTGCTCGTCCTATTTATGTTCCCTCTTATAGGTTGCCTCACTCTCGTCGGCTTATAGCACAGCCTTGGTTAACGACATGTAACGTGAAGGCATTGTACAAGAGTCTTACTCGGGACTGGAACTCACCATTCCTCTTGGTGCCTAAGAAAGATGGATCTTTTCGTCAGGCGAGTGAACTGTATTAAGTGACCTTCTTTAGTCCATTGGCACTGGTAATACAGTGTTCATCACCTTAGACTTAAAAGTGGGTTTTTGGTAGATACCCCTGGAGGAGAAGTCTTGTAAGGTCACGGCCTTCTCTACTCCCATTGGACATTATGGATGGCTTCGTCGCTCCATGGGGTTTGCGGAATGCTCCCTTGACTTGCCAGCGCTTGATTAACTCCATTTTTCATGGCTTAGTAGGCAACGGACTTTTTGTTAACCTGGATGATTTAATCTTAGTTTCCAAGGATGTGGAGAGTCACTTCACTAAGTTGTCCATGATCTTGCAACGGTTTGCTGATGCTGAATTGAAACTCAACTAGCCCAAATATTCTTTTCTTAAGTGTAGCATCCAATTTCAAGGTCATGTTGTTGACATACATGCTATTCACACTACTGACGATAAGGTCAAGGCGGTTAGGGACTTTCCTACACCTAATGCACGTTCCCTACACCTAATGTACGTTCCTTCCTTGGTCTGGCAGGGTACTATCGTGCATTTATTGGAATTTTGCTTCAATTGCTTCCCCTATAACACGTCCCCTCAAGATGGATACTTCCTTCCAATGGCGTGATATTCATCAGGAAAGTTTTGATTACTTGAAGCTTGCACTTATTGAAGCGCCTATGCTGGCATTCCCGGACTATAGCCTGCCCTTTAATATTTGTACAGATGCTTCCAGTAGAAGTATTGGAGCTGTAATTATGCAGCAAGTTGATGGATGTAGACCCCATGTTCTTGCATATGCTAGTCGCATTTTTAATAACAAATCTAAGTCTCGTTACTCTGTTACTCAGTTGGAAGCCATGGCAGTGGTGTTGGTTTTAAAGCATTTTCGTGATATCATTTTTGGATATCCTGTTACAGTCTACACGGACCACACTGGTGTCACTTAGCTTTTCCAGGGTAAAAACCTTTCAGGCTGCCTAGCCAGATGGTTTCTCACAATTGAGGAATTTAACCCAACCCAAAGCATATTCCAGGGCGTACAAACAATGTTGCTGATGCAATTTCACGTAATATACCTGTTGCTGCTGTTACAGTAATTGGCAACTTCTCTCTGAAGGATCTGGCCAAAGCTCAGCGTGAGGACCCTGTTTGGTCTGTGACTATTTATGTTTTGGGGTCTGGTGATGATACTACTTTACCAGATTTACCTGTTCCCCTGCCCCAGTTTTCTTTGGAGGACAAGGTTCTTATTCGTAATATGGAAGTATTTGAGCAGGATGTGGCACAACTTGTGATCCCTGACTACCTAGTTCTTGTTGTTATGTTCCTTGTTCATGGTGCCCCTCAGGCTGGTCATCCAGGTCGTGACAAAACTCTGGCTATGGCACGTAAGAAATATTATTGGCCAAAAATGCGACTAGACATTACCTCTCCTGTAGCTCAGTCTAGTTCTTGTGCCCAGAACTCCTTCTCGCCCTTTTCAAACTATGGCTATAGACCTTTTACAACTGCCTCGTAATACTCAAGGTTCTTTGTATGTCCTTGTATGTCCTTTTGTAATTTTGGCTCCCTTACGTAGCAAGTTTGCTCCAATAGTAGCCCACGCTTTAGTTTCTCATTAGTGATAATGGGTCGGAATTTTGGAATGAGATTTTAGAGAGCATTTGTGAGCGTTACGGCATTACGCAAACATTCGTGACTGCTTATCACCCTGCGTCTAATGGTCTTGTGGAGAGGACGAATAGGAAGATTTTGGATATACTCAGTCATGTTGCTAGTAGCCTTCATGAATCTTGGAAGGATTGGCTTCCACATGTCAGAGCTTGTATTAATAGCATCATTAATGTCTCTACGGGCAAGATGTCTCATTATGTTATTTATGGAATGGAAAAACTACTCCATTATGGTGTGTTTGAGAGTCTTGCTCGTCCATTCTACAATATTGAGGACTATAGTCAACTCTAGTGTCACACATTCCATAATATTTATATTTCTGTAAGAGATCAACTTGATGTCTCCAAAGCCAAGATGAAACACCAGCATATACGGGGTAAGCCTGTTAACATCAATATTGGTGATCATGTATATAAAAGCATGCCTGACCGCCAAGCTAATTGTAGATATGTGGGTCCCTATTTGATGAGTGACAAGTTGCATCCAAATAAGTTCAGGGTCTTTGATTCTTCCCAGGGACTGAGTAAAGTGTTACATTTGGATAGGCTTAAGGTAACAAGAACGCCTATCCCGTTTATGCCAATTCATTTACCCGGCCTCTCCCAGAGCCCACTGTACAAACTATGCCTTCTGTATCTACCCCTCATAATTATAATCTCCGTTCAAGGAATCCCTTGCCTTCCTAACTGTATATGTGCATTGTTTATGTTGTTATTAATTCTTGTTTTGTTCTTTACTTTGTATCTTGTTTATCTATTATGTGTATTGATGTGTGTAATGTGTAACTTTGGGTTAGTTATTATGTATCATATCCCGGACGTTCGGCAATTGCTGTCTTTCTCTTGTTGAACTACCGCCAGTTCTTATGTTTCTTTATATGTCTGTATATAGTTGTATGTATTATATATTTTCTATGTTGTATTTGTATATACATATATATATATATATATATATATATATATATATATTCACACACACACACACACACACACACACACACACACACACACACACACACACACACACACACACATATATATATATATATATATATATATATATATATATATATACACATATACATACATAAAAAAACTTTTCATAGGAATCAACCCCCTCCCCTTTTTGACATTAAGAATCTTTTAGTATTACCTTACAATAACAATCTTTCTCAAGTTCCTCATCTACTTAAAACATGGAATGTTAAAGTAGTGTTTAATAACCCATGCACTTTTAAGAAATTAATAATAAAAAATTCTCCCGCTGATTCTGATGGTTGCATATACAAAATCCCTTGCAGAGATTGTGAAAAGTATTACATTGGACAAACGGGCAAAGAACTATCAACTAGAATTAAACAACATAAATATAGTGTTAGAACAGCACAAGAATCCAATGCTCTATTTGTTCACATGAAAGACTTCAATCATTGTATTAATTGGACTAATGCTTCCTCTATCATTTCTTGTAATTCATTTGTCAATAGAAACATAATAGAAAGTAGTATGATAAAAAATTCTGAAGGTTCTACTCTTAATATCAGTAATGGCATTTATAAATTAGATAAATTCATCATTAACAAAATTTGTAATCAGGTTGTATGTGATCAAAATTAATTTGGTGAATTGTGCTGTTCTCTAGATTTCTTTTTCTTTGATGACTTTGTGTACCAAGACTTATTCTTTTTTCATGTGTGACTTTTTGTCCTTCACCGGTTCCTTTCCTAGTGTAATATTTCGTGTCATCTTGTGCTATGCCAGTTCCTTTCCTAGTGTTTAATTTTGTGACATCTCACACCTTGCTTGTTCCTTTCCTAGTGTATAATCTTGTTATTTTTAAACCTCTTTGTAATACAACTTTTTCTGTATTCCCCTGAAGATGTGAATTACACGAAAGCGCTTGGGATATACTGTTTTCTTCCGTTTTCCTTAGTGGTTACCAGCAAAATTTGTGGATCACGTGTTGTTAATAGTGATCTTTCTGCATATATATATATATATATATATATATATATATATATATATATATATTCCTTGTGTCAAGTAACTGCATGTTCTTGTAAAAAGAAATCCACTTTTGTGTATCTACTATATAATATGGTGTGTGTGGAGTATATTATCTTGTATATTATTTTATTTTTATGTATAGGATGTGCTGCTGTACAAATTTCTTTCCCACACTTCTGTCATTACACTGCTGTGTGTGTGTTCCCTAAGTGTATTGTCCATTTTGTCTTGCTTCGGGTCACCGAGTGCTGGTGGCTGAGCATTGTTACGGTATGATACCATTGTGTACATATAATTACGTACAACATTGTACAAGTATTATGTATTGTACTTGCGAAGTGTTCAATTGTGGTTGTATTTTTCAATTGCATAATTGTCATAGATGTATTGTATATTGATTTTGTTATTGTTATTGTATATTTCCGTGTGCCTTTTTGTAAGGAGAACCAAGGCGAATCGTGTATGTTTCCCGCGCTAGATCGGGAGCTTCGTGTCCCCCAAGCGGCCAGTCTTGATTTCGCCTTCTAGTGAGCGCACGTTTAGTCTCTGTAGTGCTAAATAATTTATATATTCAATTCGACTTCGTATCGTTAGCCACCATATACATGAGACGCTCGATGACTTTGGAGTGGGTGCAGATAAGTGTGATTGGGCGATGATATGTTGGGATTGTTGGGTCTTTATTGGGTTTTTGGATGGTTCTATGCTTCCAGATGTCGGGTATAGTATTGTGTGAATAGCTGTACTTCGCAATATTTGTGAGTGCGTGTATACCTTGTGGTTCAATGTGTTAGGTGGACGTTCCTTATGTTGTCAGGGCCACAGGTGGATGACTGCTTGAGGTTATGTATTATGTGTTTTGTCTGACTGTCTATGAAGGGTGTATAGTCTGAGTCTGTGGGAAAGTCTTTCTTACGTCGAATGGTGCGTCGGTCGTCAGGGTGAGAAGTGAGATTGCTTATCTGTGCAAAATTATTTATGAGTTAGTTTGCTTGTTGTCTGTTTGAGGGTAAATTATCTGTTGTGGTGGTCATTGCTACGTGAGAGTGTGTTGTGTTACTATTGGATAGTGTAATGTTGTTGAGTATTTTGTACAATTTGCTAGTGTTTGTTTTGTGATCAAGGGTAGTGACAAAATTTGACCAATTTTGTGTTTTTGTTCATACATTTTATTGGTAATCACAGTGTTTAATATTTGCATTTGGTCTGCTATGTTTTTAGAGATATGTGTGGGGGTATTATGTTTAAGTGCATCTCGTTGTCTGATGGGGCCTTGGATTTCTGGTGTGAAGTTGGGCTTGTGTGATTTTCTGTTGCCTCTAGGGATGTATCTCTTGTCTGCTTTTTGTATGATTGTATTAAAAGTGTCACAGTATTGTTTATATTTGTTATTGATGCACTGTTAAACGTCTCAAAATGCTGTTCTATCTCTTCAGTAATAGCTTCCCAGTTTGCTCTCTCGTAATTGGTGTATGTGTGTCTGTGGCCAACTGGGGTGCATCTTGTTTTGGTGGTGATAATGATTGGAAGGTGGTATCCAAGGGATCTGACCACTCTCCATGAAGTTGTTGGGGTTAGGCAGGGGTGCAGGTGATATCAGGAGAGGAGGGGGTGTAGAGGGCTTGGTGCGGGATATGTGTATGATTTTGTGTGTTGTTTATGATGGTCAGTGAGTCAAGTTGAGTCTGCATATCAAGCCCTCTGTCTGTGTCAGGGTTGTCGACATACGAGGACGACGACTTGGCGTTGAAGTCACCGCCCATGATGAGGTTAGGCATTGTGACTAGTTGATTAGATTGAGGCCTGAAGGTGTTTGGAACTGTGGAGGATGATTTGGGGGGGCATGTATATGTTAACTATTGTCAGTGTTGATTTGTTGCCTGTACGGATCAGAATAGATTGGATTTCTGTATTATTATCTGTGATAAGGAGGAGAGTTTTGGTTGTGGCGCTTGTGACCACAAAACAGACGGATTGGTGGATCAGGGTGATGAGTCCACCGTCATTGCCGTCGGTCCGGTCTTGTCTAATGGTGGTGTAAATATGAAATAATTGTGTTTTGTGTGAGTATCTTAGTTTTGTTTTTTGTATGATGGCAACGTGTATGTTGTATTGTTTGAGGAAGTGTTCGAGTTCGTGTTTTTTTTTTGTGTGTGTTGATGCCATAAATGTTGTGTTGTAAAATATTGATGTTGTGTGTTCTGTATGTGTTGTATGTTGCCATCTGGGATTGGGGTATTAATGGGGAAGGTATGGGGTCCGGTTTAGAGGGAGGAGGAGGTGTGATTGGGGAAAAAGGAGGGAGAGGACTGATTGGGGACAAGGACGGGGGGAGACTGGGAGTGGGCAAGGGTGCAGGCTGTGGTTGTGAGGGTGGGAGTGAGGTTATTAGAAGGCAGGTAGAACATGTCCAAGTGTTTGTGTATTTGTGTCTGCAACTGTTGTACAAGTGAAGTGGGCCCAGTTTTTTGCATATGTTGCATTGAACTGAGCCCTTTGTCTGTCTGTTCGAGGTGATGGGTTTGGAACATGTTGGACATGTGTATTTTGTGGTGGGCCCAGGACTGCTCTCTACGTCTCCGGCTAATAGTAGAAGAGGGGTGAGCGCCGGAAAAACACTCCTTAGTGCATAAAAACGTAACAGTGCATGTTGTAAAAGGAATGTGGTACTCGCCCAGGCGACCGAAGCCCCTTCTGGGGATAGGTGTCACCTGCGTAGAGCTGGTGGCCGGGGATGTTTGCTACAGTTTGACCCCCAACTCTGGGGTTTGGGGTGGTCCCATGACGAAGACGATGCCGCACCAGGAGTTGTTGTGGATACTGATTTATTTATAATGATCAAAGTGGGTAAATCCATTACAAGAGAACAGTGTCTCTTACAAGAAATGAATGTAATATAGAAGAGAAATGATAAAAATGAAGAAGTGTTATCTGGAAACAAAGCAATTGGTGGGAGAAAAATATGGATATGTGGACATTAGGATGGATCAAGAAAGGTACCCTGTTAAATATTTTCGATGGAACGTGAGAAGGAAGGAGCCGATTGGCAGACCCAGAAAGAGATAGAGAGATGGAGTGATGGAAGCAATTAAAATAAGAGGTTCAATAAAGAGTGTGGAAGAAGAGAAACTTTACAAAGACTATACCTGGTGGAGAATTCTCGTGAGGCACCTCAACTGACAGGGCATTGGCCCTACCTGGTATTTGGTGACAAAGGTGAGAAATGTGTCCTTAAACGAATACATATACAAACACGTGTACATGTCATTTAGTTTACGGACAATCGCGTTTTATAAACCAACAGAGCTCTGAATAACAACCTTCCCCTTCGCCTTAATTGGTGAGTGGTAAAATGTTATAAGGGTCCTCGTAAGGCTTACATTACCCTTTTTGAACGACCAATGTGGCCTGAAGTTCACTCTCCTTTGTATCCTGACAATGATCAAGTGGACGATTCGAGTGTTCAATACTGCGGGAAATCTGCCCATGGCCTACAGATTTCATTCATGGGCTCCGGATGTTTGGGCCATCACTTTCTTTATAATAAAACTATCCAGTCTGTACAGTATTTGGCTTAAATTTAGGTTGCTGATAAATGTATTCATGATCAGACTTGATTCTTTAATATTTTCATTCACGTATGACTTCTTTTTAATAATTTCTCTACCACCCTCGTAATTAATGCAATGACCCAAATCCCTTAGATGAACAAATTTGGCCATGGACATTTGCCCACTCCTAACGTTATATTAATGTTGTTTTAATCTAACTTTTCATTCTTTTTCGGTTTAACCATTATAGTATTCGTCACATTCTTTAAACGGAATTGAATACATGCATCCTTCCCCATTCTCAGGGAAGTTTTTATTCAAAAGACTTCTAACTGAATTGGAATTCTTAAATGCTACTTGAATGTTGAAAGTCTTAAGAATATGAAGTAATTTGATAAAGTTCTCGTTTTTAAATAAAGATTTCTACTAGTTTATTCCTCAAAGTGAGATTTTTCAACCATTATAAAAGAAATATCTACGAGGTATTTAAGATATTTCAGTTTTAAAGCTATGTCAAATATTCTTAAGAATTGACCATCAAAAAACTCTGGACTACAAATTTGTACTTCAGAGCTTTTTAATGGTGATTTAAGAATAATTGACATGGCTTTAAAACTAAAACATCCTAGGTACCTCTTAAAATGGCTAGAAAATCTTACTTTGAGGAAAAAGTCAGTGTGTGTGTGTGTGTGTGTGTGTGTGTGTGTGTGTGTGTGTGTGTGTGTGTGTGTGTGTGTGTGTGTGTGTGTGTGTGTGTGTGTGTGTGTGTGTATGCGCGCGTGTGTGCGTGTGCGTGTGGGGAGCAAATGTTTTATATTATATTTCAA
>NC_134778.1:94982887-94985387 GCF_046742065.1 Oratosquilla oratoria
AACAATAGGGAAATAGATGATCTAAAAATGGAACTGAATAGAATAAAGGGAGAAAATATAAGTTTGAAAAGCAAAAACATGAATAGGAATGAAGCATTGAAAAAAGAGATAAAGGATCAAATACAGGTGGTGACTGAGAAAGTGGAAGAAAAAATGAAAGAAAATGACTTTCAAGAAATTAAAAAACAGTGGAAGGAGGAACAGGAAAGTCAAAAATTATCTTTCAAGGAAATAATGGAACAACAAGTTAAGGATAATACGAGGAAAAGCGATAATCCAAGTGATTAAAGACAAAGGAAATTTAGTTAGGGATGCAGTGGATAGGAAAAGATGTATTGGGATTTACGGTATTAAGGAAAAGCATGATGTGCCTAGATACCAGAGAGAAAGGGAAGAAAAAGAGATCGTAAAAGAGATTCTAAAGGAGATTCAAGAGGAAAATCAAACCTTGGATAAAGAAATCGAGGAAACTTACAGAATGGGGAGATGCTCAAAGGAAAAGCAATTTAGGCCGCTAAAGGTAAAACTTAGGTCACAATTGATAGCAGAGGAAGTACTATCCAAAACAACAAAACTAGCAAATAGTGAAAATCTCAAAAATGTATGGATAAAGAAATGAGTGAAGAAGAAAAGGAAAAAGAAAAAGAACTTAGGAGTAAAGCGAAAGAAAGAAACGAAAAAGAACCATGAACGAAAAAAATTATCTATATATATACATATATATATATATATATATATATATATATATATATATATATATATATATATATATTTTTTTTTTGCAAAATAGTGGACCTGAAGTTGAGAAAATGGTATATCACAAAGAAGGAAACAAAACAGACAGAAGAAGGGAAAGAAAAAAATTAAAATTAGCATATACCAACATTGACGGAATGATCTCAGGAATGAATGAACTGAATGATTACCTGGCATCAGAAAAGCCAGACATAATGGGAATAGTGGAAACGAAATTGAAAGGGAATCTACCGCCTAACACAGTGGGACAAGGTCTATATAACTGCTGGATGAAGAATAGAAAGGAAAAACAAGGAGGGGGAGTACTAATTTTGACCAAGAAAGACTTAAATGTGAAAAAGATAACAGAAGGAAGAAATAATGTAGAGTTAATCATGATAAAGATAGAAAACAACCACATGAAAAGTAGAAAATTTGTAGTTGTGTATGTGCCATCTAAAATACAGGCCTGGACAGAACATGAAAAATTAACATGAAACATGAACTAACTGATATACTGCAAGAAAGAGGAAATACAGTAGTTATGGTTGATATTAATTCCAAAGAAATATGTTGGGAAGAATTGACAGTGAGGGGTGGAGAGGACATATGGGACAGCATGCTACTCGATATGACCATTGAATACACATTGACCCAATGGATAAAGGAAAATACCAGATACAAAAACAATGAGGAACCTTCGAGACTGGATTTAGTACTCACAACGGTGCCAGAAATTGTAGACAGAATAGAATAATAAACACCATTAGGAAAGAGTGACCATGTACTAATAGAATTGGAATTAAAAGAGTAAATGGACCTAAGAAGAAATGAGAAACATAGAATAGGAAGACCAATGTATAGCAAAACGAATTTTGAGAAACTTAAAAAAAAAAAAAAAAATGCAAACTGGGGAAAATTCCTTTGTGAGGAAACAAGGATGGAAAAGAAATGGAATATACTAAAGGATATTAGTAATGAGGGTGTGATCAAATATGAAAGAAAGAATATACATATGCAAGAAAGAATATACATAAAACACTTGTACAACAAAAAATATAGTGAAGCCAAGGATAAAAGAGACAAAGCCTGGAAAAAATGGAAAAAAAGAAAAAAAAGAGCAAAAGGCAAACATACATGAAACTAAAAAACAATTATGTAAAAATACGCAGGGAGGAAAAGAGAAATTATAAAAAGGAAATTATAGAAAAATGTAAGGATCAGCCGAAGCCATTTTACAGGTATGTGAATGGTAAACTGAAAATAAACAAGAAATAGAAAAACTACGCCAAGAAAGTCATGAATGCACAAAAGAACAAGAAATGGCAGAAATTATGAGTAACCACTTCAAATTGGTTTTCACATTTGAGAACTCATCTAACTGTGAAGGAATAGAAAAACAGAATTCCCCCCAAATGAAGGAAATAACCGTAACAAAAAAGGAAACCAGTGACCAATCAAAAAACCTAATAGTTAGAAAACATCATGGCACGGACGGAATTGCAAATTGGATATTGAAGGAATGCGTGGAGGAACTAACAGATAAAATACACACTATAATAAAATACTCGCTCAAAGAAGGAAAAGTACCACAAGACTGGAAAAATGCAAACATTGTACCAATATATAAAGGAGGAATTAAGGGAGATCCAACTAACTACAGAACGGTCTCCCTAACAAGCACAGTAGCTAAAATATGTGAAAAGGTGATTAAAAGTAGATGGGTTAAACATTTGGAAGAAAAATCTATACTAAACCCAAGCCA
>NC_134778.1:94990387-94992887 GCF_046742065.1 Oratosquilla oratoria
TTTTTGGAATTGAATGAGCTTACTCCTAGTGACTGGGGAGGAACCAAAACTATCCAGGGTGGTAACATTGTCTCCCTCAGAGTTGTTTTCGTTATCAAACCTATTCTGAAGGTCACCGGGTGGAGGCGAAGTTGAAAAAAAATCACCTAGATTTAAACCAGCAAGGTCAGGCTGAGTAGGAACATCCTCTGTGTTCTCACTAGGTTGGGGGGTAACTACACCAACATGAGCATCCTCTTTATGCTCTCTAATCTCTACCTCCACTCTGCGGCTCATGCTACGGGTAACAGCACATGCAGGGAATATGCCCGGAATGTCTGCCTCTAATTGGGACACGAGGAGACTATGGCATTAGGTAACATCGTGCCCACAGCGAGGTCATTTCCTATCAGGAGCGAGACTCCTTCTACAGGCAACTTGTCGACTACTCCTACGTGGGCATAACCTGTCCTAACATCTGACCGCAAGTATACTTGGCATATAGGGATACGTGACCCGCCTGTTAAACCGTTCACAAGGACCCAACTCCCAGTACAATATGCATCTATCAAAGCAGCCACGTCTTTTGTAATTAGTGAAAAGGCTGATCCTGTGTCTCTCAGAAGCTTAATAGATGTGGGCGGGCTATCTTGATCAAGGGCCACTGAACCAGAAGAACAGAATGGTTCAAGTGTGGATAACATAGGCGGGGAAATTTTATCTGGGACAATTGATGGACTAACAACAGTGAGACAGGGCTAAAAAAAAAAAAAAAAAAAAAAAAATCCGATTGCTTGGCCACATTGATCGAGAGAGAGGGGGACCCTTGGAGATAAGCCTTTTTTTGTGGTTTGAAACAGTCATCAACATGATATCCTGGCCTTTTGCAATATTTGCAATAGCTCCTCTCTCCAGTAAGGGTAGGTCTCCTGGTCTCACTATCAACGGGCTTACCTGAGGTAGATGAAGCAGATGATGAGTGAGCCGGCGGTCGAGGAGGCTGTGGAGGTCCGATTAGTTTCGGATCCCTAGCAGGGGAGAAGCTTTGGGGCAAGGCAGGGTGAGACCTGGAATGCATTCTAGGATTAGTCAATTGATAATAGTCGGCCAATGGGCCAGCTTCTGCCAAAGTACGGATACCTCGCTGATCCAAATTAGATCTCAAATCATCCAAGCAGTGTATTTCAGCCTCTGAGAAAGCAAATAAGATTCTAGGACTGATTACGCGATCTTTTGACTTCAAAAGTCCATCACTCATTAACAAGCTGCTTCAGTTAGTGGTCAGCTGCTTCAGTTAGTGATATGGCGAGTGATTGTGTTACTGTGTTCAGCGCCGATGAGGTACAATCTCTTCTTAGTAGAATTGAAGCCTTGGAGGATGCTGTTAAGTGCGTTAAAGAGGAGAATCGAGTTCTCCGCTCGAAGGCCTAAAATACGGAAGACAAAATTAGCGATAAGCATGGACGGAAAACGGTGAAAAATAAGATGCGGAATAGTGGGGAAAAATCCTCACCAGCCCCGCTGAATTACAAGAACTCGTTTCAAATACTAGCGAAACTGCAGGAAGAATAAACTAATGAAATCCAAGAGAGGAATGGAAGGGCAGACGCTGGATCCCTGCTCACAGGTAAGATTTTAGTTGCAGGAAACAGTCAAGTGAGGTACTTAGACAGGGCTTTCTGCGATAAAGATAGGAAACATAGGACGCAGTTGTGTTTCCCCGGCGCGGGCATAGGAGATGTTAGAGATAGGATTGAAGAGTGTTTAGTAGGGGAAGGTAAGGACCCAGTAGTTTGCTTAAGTGCCGGGGGAAATGATATAGGTAAGTTAGGGAGTGAGGAATTGTTTGCGCTGTTCCGGGATGCGCTAGACAAGATTAGAATTAGGGGAAGTGTTCCTGTTGTATGTGGAATCCTTCCGAGGCGTAGAGTTGGAGGCATGTTGCATTGCAGGGCTATTGCAATGAATTGCAGGCTGGCAAAACATTGTAAGGCCAATGGATGGGCATTTGTCGACAACTGGGAACACTTTTGTGGTAAAAATCACCTATACACAAGGGACGGGGTTCACTTGTCGCCCACAGGATTTCGGCTCCTTGCTGAATCCCTTGAGCGAGAAGTAGGCATCCTACAGGGGTTTTTTTTGGGGGGTAGCTTACGTGGGAGTAGGGGGGAAGTATCGGAATATAGTTTAGACAATAGAAGCAACGTAGAGAGGGACTGTGAAAAGAATCCACAAAGCAGGTGGAGGAAAGAATGGGGTGAATGGAGAATGGTTGTATATGGATGATGTTGTGATGCATGAGGTGGAATGGGCGGGGGGATGGGGGGTGAGGTAGTATGTGTGAGCAAATTTTGACGCAGCCCGAAGGGATTTCTCCCCGTCTTCTCCTTTATGCATGGGGGGACGGAGAGGGGGGGTTGCCGATTTAATGAAGCGGCCTTGCTGTGGATGTGCTGTGTCCTGCGACACTGCTTCTGACCCAGGGCAATGGACAAGGTGCAGGGATGACCCGTCATCC
>NC_134778.1:94997887-95017887 GCF_046742065.1 Oratosquilla oratoria
ATGTCTTTAATGAGATTCGGTGACTATACGGAAACAGTATCTTCTAAATGTAACAAACCAATGATTTATATAGCTTGTTAATGAGAGATGGACTTTTGAAGTCAAAATGTCGCGCAATCAGTCCTAGAATCTTATTTGCTTTCCCAGAGGCTGAAATACACTGCTTACGTTTTTTGACATCGTTACTGATAATTATGCCGAGATCCTTTTCACTATCCACTTTTGTAAACAAATTTTCAAATAACTTGTAATCGTACCTACTGTTATTTCTTCCTATGTGCATAACCTTGCATTTACTCGTGTTAAATTTCATTAGCCACTTTTCAGACCACTACTGTAATTTATCTAAATCTTCTTGAATGTCTAATTGGTTTAAGTGATCATTTGCTATTACGCACAGTTCATCAGCAAATTTGGAGACAATATATCTTAGTCCGTGGTCTATATCCATTATTTCTTGCCCTGATCATATCTAGTGTGAAAATTATTTCAATATTGGTGATATAAATTCCCTTCTAATTCTTAAGGACTGAAATATTTAAATGTATTTTCATGTTGCATTTCTTACATTTATAATGATTTATCTGCCAATGTCTTTAATGAGATTTGGAGATCATGCATGAATATAATTTTTCAGGTGTGGGGAGAGGAGTGGTCTATATAACTGGTGAATGATAGGTAGATTTTGTTATCAAAAAATTGCGCTGCTAATCCTAGTATCATATTTGCTTTTCCTGAGACAAAAATATATTTTCAAAGGCCGTTAATTATAAGTACACAAAGAATCTTTTCATTCTCTACCTTGGTTAAAGCTTTTCCAAACAGCTTGTAGTTGTACTTTGTATTACTGATGCCCATAACTTCACAGGTTAAGTTTTATTAACTACTTTTGAATGTATTGTTCTGTTTTGTCTAAATATCTTTGAATATCTATGTAATTAGAGAGATTATTTGCTATTTCATACAGTTTAGTATCATGATCAAATTTGAGAAAATAGATACTTGTCCACAGTCAATGTCATAATATATACTGTGAATAGAAATAGCGTTATTTGTAACCCTGAGGATCTCCTTCCATAACATGTTCACAGCTGAAATATTCACAATGCAGAACAACTAGCTGTATTATGATTGTTCAATCAGTTTCTAATCCAATTTTGTAAATTACTCCTTAATCCATGCAATGCAGAGCAGTCTCGGGCGGGACTGTATAATTTCTTCTTTCAAAGTCAAGATAGATCAAGCCTATAATATTCATCTTATACCAGTTTGAGATTACCATGCTACAAATTTATAGAAAAAAGCAAAAGAGCGAAGCGTTTATGTCTGAGGCCGCACTGACTGTACTTTACTTGACATTGACTTCATAAATGACATTCCATTGCATCTCATACTGACCAATTTTTATATTTCATTAGGATTGCCACTCTATTGTACTGTAGTGTATTAGCAATATATTTGATATTGGATGACAAATATGAAAAATACATATATGTGGTTTGGAGTTCCTCTTATGGAGGTGTAAGTAATTTCTCTTTTTATATCACTTAACAGTTAGGACTAAAGAGTTGAGCTAGAAGTGCACATAATAATAAGTCAAAATAGAGTAAGTTAGATAAACTTTTGCAATTTGTACGCGGGTGTGAAGTAGTTCTACGCGACTTCAGACTATGGTAGCACATAATAATATCTGTGAAATATAACTTTCCATCTTTCAAACTTGCGTGTAGTATTATTTTAATGGAAATAATTTAGTCACATGTTTGAACAGATTTTATCTCCGTGGACTATTATCATTATTCATAAAGTTTAATGATTTATTATAATCACTCAAGAAATACTATTTTAACTCATGAAATTTTTCTCATTTAACAAATTACAATATTTCTTTCAGCACACTCCTATTTCACATATCCCTCAATACTCCTAATTATCATAAACAGGATATCATAAATATTTCTCTAATGATTAGCACTGAATTCATGACAAGTATTACGCGTCACACCAGCGAGGTCAAGGAGGAACTGGATTGAATGCCCTTCAAGAAGGACGTTATGGCAACCTTATCTAATTAGTCATAGAAAAGCCAAAGCCAAAGACAACCTCAGTGGATCAAACGAGTCTAGGATGGGATTCGGGACATTGAAATGCAGGTTTACATAACAATAAGATAATTATCTGTGAATGTAATATCATTAGATGTCTGTATCCATTAACATAATATGCATACATGTATGTATCCATTTACTAAATGTGTATAGATATGTGTATTCCTTCATGTGATATGGATAAGTGTACAAGAGCGTTAACGATAGATGTACTTTTCTCTCTCTAGAAAGAAGATATTTATTACAATTTTATAATGATGACACCAAAGCAACCAGCAAAGCTCTGGCTGCCTCGCCTGCATAGAAATCTAAAAGGGAGACGCTGCCCATTCTTTCACAGATACAAATCGTAAAAAGGACAAAGCCATGACATTTGGATTTGCCTTTGCTCATAAATTTCTGTATATTGAGGAATGGTTTGATCCCGTCATCGGGAATTTGATGTGTGAAGTTGCCAGAGTTAAGACCTCTCGGTTGCATGAATTCAACCTGCATTATAGTGCACACTGCATTAAACCAGTTTTTCATCAACCCTTATTACATACAAGCATTGAATCCAATACCCATTATCCTTGAAAACTCAAAGAATTTGCAGTGTCAATTTTATGGTTTAACGTCACAAACTCTCTCTATCGGTAGGCTAGAGACAATACGTCTTACAATGGATTTTGTAACGTGGAATTTAGCAAAGCATAGTTCTTGGCTCAACTTCGTCGGTGACAGAGTTTGCACCACCATCCCCTCAACATTTGTCGCAAGTTACGATGTATCTAACCCGCTCGCCCAGCGAGCTTTCTTTAATATTTCATGCCGTATCTTATTCTAATTTTTATTTTTCTGGCTGGGGGTTGAAACCACTGTGTTGGACGGGACATTATATCTATTTTGGATTACTGGATCCGAGCAGGTCATGAAAGAGCCACGACCATCATCATTGCTATAATTCATTCAGTTATTTGTTTTGCAACATAATTGGTTCAGTGCCGAAACCCGTAGTTATCATGAAGTCATGCCGTACTGTTTGTCCTTATAAGTGCTCTGTTTGTTGTGTTGTCAGCGTACATGTGTATAATGTCACTTTTCCTAAATCATGTGCATGTAGCTACGTCATTTCGTTTTTATCTCGATGTAATCCTTCCATCCCGAATGGCTTTTATGTTTTCATCCTGGCTGCCGTCAGTACCTTCTGTATATCTTCATGCCACCACTTCATTACCGAAAGTTCAAACAACCTGAGTTTAGTTTTTACATGCATTTACAACGCTAAAATAGTGTCTGAAGCAAAGAGTGCAAATCCCTTCCCTAGCAAGTGGCATTTGGCATAATTTTTATCTATTCATTACAATCACTTAGGAAATGCGATATAAACTCAGGGAATTTTTTCACCTTTAACTTGCGAGAGATAACACAAGGGTAATAGGCCGGGGATTGGAGGTGACTAAAGAAAATGGAGAAAATGGGAGATGAATCAGCAGTTGTTTGCTGACAACATTACACTTGTAGCATGATCAGAGGAAGGATTAAGGAAGTCAGTGAAGGAGTTGGGGAAGGTGTGCGAAAGAAGAAAGCTGAAGATAATTGTGGGTAAAAGTAAGGTGAAGTAAGGTACAAGGTGATTTAAGGTAAAAGTAAGGTACAAAGGAAGAGAATGGCAGCAAATTGGAAGTGAATATTAAGGGAGAGAGACTGGAAGAAATGAATAGCTTTTGATACTAGGGGGCGAATGTGGCGGAAAAGGGAGGAATGGAGGTGGAGGTAGAATGTAGGTTGAGAGAATAAATGCCTTGGCGGATTGAAAAGTGTAATAAGAAATAGACATTTGCGAATGAATGTTAAGAGGAGATTATATGAAGGAGTGATTATACCGACAGCAATGTATGGGGCAGAAACATGGAACATAAGAGAGGAAGATAAGAAGAGTTTAAATGTATGTTAGAAGAAATACCTGAGAAATATGGTAGGGGTTACTAGGCTGAATAAAGTGAGAAACGAGGTGAGCAGAGCGGGTGTGGAAAGGGAGTCGGGAGACAGGGTTGATGAAAGAGTATTGGGATAATTTAGACACATGGAAAGAATGAGTAAGTAAGATTAGTAAAGGAGGTGTGGAAAGCAGAGTTAGAGGGAGTGAACATGAGGAAGGAACCAAAGATGAGATGGATGGATTGGGTAAAAGGGGCATTGGGAAAGAAGGGATTGTCTGCTGAAGAAGGAAGGGAAAAGACAGAAGATAGGGTTGGGTGGAGTATGGTTGTGTAAAGATGATGCTGTGATGCATGGAAGGGAGTGTGTGGGGAATGGGGGTGAGGGAGTATGTGTGAATCATGTTTTGACGCAGCCTAAAGGGATTTCTCCCATTTTTTTTTCTGCATGAGGGGACGGAGAGGAGGTATCGCCGATTACATGAAGCGGCCTAGCTGTGAATACGGTGTGTCCTACTATATTGCTTCTGATCCAGGGCAGTGGGTAGATGCTGGGATGACCCGTCATCCAGGAAGAGCCAAGAAAAGGGGGTGTGGTGGTGAATGGGAGTGGAGTATGTAGGGAATGAAATAGGTGGGAATGGATTTAAGCCTTTGAATATGGTTACCTCCCTTGTAAGGGGAAAAAGCCGTTGGTATATGTATGTATGTAAAAAGAAAATTCTACACGCTTTCCTTACTCAATCACATTTACCTAAATCATTCTAATTACCGTAATCAGGACTTTATATATATTTGTCTAATGATCAGCACTTAAATTCTTATATTCTAGCTATTGCACGGCTGTCTTCTTCATCCCTAGGGCACCCCATCTGTACCGATGGAACTATAGCTCCTTTTGATTAATCTTCATAGCATGTGAAACTTCCATTATTATTCTGGTTGTCACCGAACTATTCTGTGCTCCATTGGAGTACCCACGTTATGACAAAAAATTTATTTAAGTGAAGCATAAAGACTCCTACCCCTATAGTCTTAAAGCCAGTTACCTGGTTGTTCTAGATTAATCAGAATGTAAATCTAATAACGATCTCAGAAAGTGAAGTATGAAATTATCATTCAGTGACTATATTTTTTTCTTAGTTATGCAATTCAGGTTTGTTGCCCAGGAGTGTTTAGGGTTCAAATCTTTATTTACGAGGGAACTGAATATCTAGTTTTAGAATGTCATATTTCTGTTGATGATTGCTAGATTTCACTCGTTGGACGCAATAGGAAGCGAGGATTAAATGCCTATTATAAAGTCAAGCATATATTTTATCTACTTGTATACTTGTATATGCATGCTTTCGTAATAGATATTTAAACCTCATTTACTGGATGATCGCTGGACGAATGGATTAGAGCGTCAGTATTTCCGGCGAAGGTCGGGGTGACGGCAGTTTGAACTGACACCAACGAGTTGGACAAAGGGTATAGTTAATTAAATTCCACGCTACGAAGTCCTCTGTAAGGGGCATCGTCCTTGCTTCCAGAGAGGGGGAGCTCGCGAAGTTAAACTAAATCATCGCCACGAAGGCAAACAGAATAACAATTTTATTAGGGTCATGGCTTTATTAATCATCTATCTATATACCAAAGGCTTCTTCCCCCTTACAAGAGAAGTAGCCAGCCAAGTCTTGTGCCAGTGCCCACCCATCCAACTTCCATCCGTCAACCAATTGTTTCCCTTTTAGCTAAGCTTCAAATAAAATATTTTGTAAATATTCTTCTTATTTATGAATATACTAACAGGGAGGTATGAGAATTGTCTATTTCTAAACAAGTAATCCACCGTTAGCCAAAACATGAAATAGAAATAACAATTAAGAACGCTGTAGATTTTCTCGTTTGAGAATTTACATTGTTCATGCTTGTACATAAGAGGATTAAACTTACTTCCAGTGATTGCTCCATTCCTTCTGTAGTCATGAACTATTCAGGACCTTTTTTGTATCAACTACAAATCCGATTTATTCCGATACCTTTTTATCCGTTTATTTGTTTGTTCATTTGTTTTCAGGTGGAGGGGGATTCTTTTATGTTTTCAGTCAACCATCGAATATTTCTTATAGCTATTCCACTTAATTATATATATATATATATATATATATATATATATATAAATATATATATATATATATATATATATATATATATATATGCACGTTGAAGTAGGTAATTTATTCCCGACGTTTCGAGTCCTATCCGGGACCCATCCTTAGGGGATACAATGGAATACAGAAATCATATGGTATGAATATATGAGCGGCCTCATCCACATAAGGAACGTGGCAACCTGCGCCGGGTGAGAGCCCGTGGTGGTGGAGGGGGGGGGACATTTACCCCCGCCGTTGTTCGTGATATTTTGTCACCTCTCCCTCGCACCTGCATAAATGGGATTGAGTGTTATGGACCTATTTATGCTATCTTCGTTAGTGACCCACTCCTCCAAGAACAGTCTCCCTCTTTTACTGTTGTTATTGTATAGTATCTTTGCGCCCTACCAGTCGAACTCGTGTTGATGCTGTTTAGTATGTTTGTACACCGCCGAACTCTAGTCTTTTCTATTTACTGCCCTTTGGTATTCCTGTAGTCTTGTACTAGCCTGTTTTCCTGTTTCACCCATGTAGCGCGCTGTGCAATCGGAGCAACTGACGTTGTTCACCACCCCGGGCTGGTTCAATTCACTCACCTTATCCTTGACCCAAGTAAGAGCTCCATGCAGCGCATTATTAGGTTTTTGTACGACGGTCAACCCGTTCTTATTCAATATCCTCGCTTCGACCTCTGAAACACCCCTCACGTAAGGGACCGTTATCCTGGTTATGGCTGTTTGTGTCTCGCCCCAGTCTATTTTATTTATTTGTCTATTTATTTATTTATCTACTTATTCATTTATTTATCTATTTTCTCTGCGGCGTCGTCCACTTTTTCACTACTTGATTCGGGTAGCCGTTAGCTCGGAATACCCCCCTCAACCTGCTTGTCTCCTCTTTCAGTGACGCCTCTGTGGAGCAGACCTTCTCCGCCCTGTTCCACAACGTTTTCACCACACTCTTCTTGTGGCAAATCGGGTGATCATTACCGAAATCCAGCAATCGGTCGGTATACGTTGCCTTCCTGTACACGCTGGTGACCAAAATGTCACCCACGCGTTTCATCATTACGTTCAGGAACGGTAGCTCTCCTTCTGCCTCCTTCTCCATCTTGAATTGGATAGCCTCATCCTTCCCATTGAGCTGTTCAAGGAACCCATCCACATCTCTGTCTTTCAGGATTGCGAACACATCGTTCACATACTGCGTCCACAGCTTCAATGATGTTGGTGCAGCGGACAAAATCTCATTCTCGAACCGCTGCATGGTGATCTCAGCCAGGATTACCAAAATTGCCGAGCCCATGGGAGTCCCAAATCTCTGGTGGTACACCGTGTCTCTGTAATTAAAAAAGGTTGAGTCTAGGCATGAATTCACCAACCTCATCAATTCACTAGTGGAAAGTTTTTCATTGTCCAGGTAGCCCCGTGTTTCCTCCATCGCGGACAATACCGCTCGCTTTAAGAGGTCCTGCGATAAGGACGTGAACGTGGACCTCACATCGAAAGAAACCATAACCTCATCACTCTCCACTCTGATGTCTCGTACTTTTTCCAGAAATTCATTTGAATTTTTCAACATCCGTGTCGAGCTCACTACCAAGGGTCTAGGTTTTTGTCCAACACCGACGCTAGGTTGTATGTGGGGGACCCTCTGAAAGCAATAGTTGGTCTTAAAGGCACCCATTCTATGTGTATCTTGGGCAGACTGTAAATTTTCGGAATGACCGAGTCCCCTGGCCTCATACTCTCCCACTCCTTCTCCGTAATTAAGCGTCCTTCTTTTAGATTGCGTAGTTCACCTTCTTCCATCTTCTGCAGCTTGGAGGTCGGGTCGTAAGGTACAACGTCATAGGTGTTGCAGTCCTGCAGAAGCGTGGTGGCCTTCCGCTCGTAGTCCTCCTTCTTCAAAACGACGGTATTCCGCCCTCTGTCGCTAGAGAGAATAACAATTGACCGATCACGAAGTATGCCCGCCAAAGCTTTCGCTTCCTCTGTGGTGAAATTGTGTTCGTTTTTCTTTCTGCCCAGCGCTCCCACAATTCGGATCCTGGCATCTTGTTTTTTATCCCTACTGCATGTCATCAGGTTGATACCAACCTCCGTTGTCACCAAGAACTCCTTGTTTTTCACATCTCCCTGCACATTGAAGTTTAAACCCTTGGACAAAATCCTAGACTTCACCTCCGTTAGAGTTCTACTAGAGAGGATTTTGACCCACGTACCTGATGCCGGAGACCTCGATCACTCCAGACGTTTGAACTTCTGGTCCAACACGCCTCGCTTGGCCTCCACTTTAGCTCTGCTAAGGCTCTGAATCTTCTCACAGATGGCATTCATATATGTCGGTATCAACACACTGGTTCTTGATGTTGCTAATGGTCTTGCCCAACCGATGGATGCTGCTGTGATGATGGTCGATGGTAACCTTCAGTAACTTGCGTCCATACACCTCTGCGGTCTCCTTGGCTTTGCTGTTATTCATTGGCGGTTTGACTCTGGCAAAATTGGGCAATATTTTCCGATTCCGACACAGAGTGCAAAATCATAGCTGCTCCCGTATCACGCTCTTTCTGATTTTACTATCCTCCCATTTTCCTGATCTTGTTGAGCACGTCAACGTCATACGACTGTCCAATGTACTAAATAAGCAGGAGTCCGGAAACCGTAATGGTGGAAACGTAGAAAGCACCAGACTCAGAAGTAGGTAATATATTCCTGACGTTTCGAGTCCTGTCCGGGACCCGTCCTCAGGGGATACAATAAAATACAGAAAATACATGGTATAAATACACGAGCGACCACGTGCACAAGAGGGACGCGGCAACCTGCGCCGGGCGAGAGCGCGTGGTGATAGACGAGGGGAGAAGGGGGAGGGACATTTACCCCCCGCCGTTGTTCTTGATATTTTTCCACCTCTCACTCGCACCTGCATAGATGGGATTGAGTGTTATGGACCCATTTATGCTATTTTTGCTAGTGGGCCACGCCTCCAAGAACAGTCCGCCTCCTTTACTGCTGTTATGGTAGAGTACCTTTGCGCCCTGCCAGTCGAACTCGTGTTGATGCTGTTTAGTATGTTTGTACACCGCCGGACTCTGGTCTTTTCTATTTACTACCCTTTGGTGTTCATGTAGTCTTGTACTAGCCTGTTTGCCTGTTTCACCCACATATCGCACTGTGCAATCGGAGCAACTGACGTTGTACACCGCCCCGGGCTAGTTCAATTTTTTCACCTTATCCTTGACCCGAGTGAGAGCTCCATGCAGCGTATTATTGGGTTTGTGTGGGACGGTCAACCCGTTCTTATTCATCCCAGAAGAAGTGAAAGCTTTGGCGGGCCTACTGCGTGATCGGTCAATTGTTATTCTCTCTAGCGACAGAGGGCGGAATACCGTCGTTTTGAAGAAGGAGGACTACGAGCGGAAGGCCACCGCTCCTGCAGGACTGCAACACCTATGACGTTGTACCTTACGACCCGACCTCCAAGCTGCAGAAGATGGAAGAAGGTGAACTACGCAATCTAAAAGAAGGACGCTTAATTACGGAGAAGGAGTGGGAGAGTATGAGGCCAGGGGACTCGGTCATTCCGAAAATTTACAGTCTGCCCAAGATACACATAGAATGGGTGCCTTTAAGACCAACTATTGCTTTCAGAGGGTCCCCCACATACAACCTAGCGTCGGTGTTGGACAAAAACCTAGACCCTTGGTAGTGAGCTCGACACGGATGTTGAAAAATTCAAATTAATTTCTGGAAAAAGTGCGAGACATCAGAGTGGAGAGTGACGAGGTTATGGTGTCTTTCGATGTGAGGTCCACGTTCACGTCCTTATCGCAGGACCTCTTAAAGCGAGCGGTATTGTCCGCGATGGAGGAAACACGGGGCTACCTGGACAATGAAAAACTTTCCACTAGTGAATTGATGAGGTTGGTGAATTCATGCCTAGACTCAACCTTTTTTAATTACAGAGACGCGGTGTACCACCAGAGAATTGTGACTCCCATGAGCTCGGCAATTTTGGTAATCCTGGCTGAGATCACCATGCAGCGGTTCGAGAATGAGATTTTGTCCGCTGCACCAACATCATTGAAGCTGTGGACGCAGTATGTGAACGATGTGTTCGCAATCCCGAAGGACAGATATGTGGATAGGTTCCTTGAACAGCTCAATGGGAAGCATGAGGCTATCCAATTCGAGATGGAGAAGGAGGCAGAAGGAGAGCTACCGTTCCTGAACGTAATGATGAAACGCGTGGGTGACATTTTGGTCACCAGCGTGTACAGGAAGGCAACGTATACCGATCGATTGCTGAATTTCGGTAATGATCACCCGATTTTTCATAAGATAGTGTGGTGAAAACGTTGTGGAACAGGGCGGAGAGGGTCTCCTCCGCAGAGGCTTCGCTGAAAGAGGAAAGAAGCAGGTTGAGGGGGGTTTTCCGAGCTAACGGCTACCCGAAATAGTAGTGAAAGGTGGACGGCACCGCAGAGAATATATATATATATATATATATATATATATATATATATATATATATATATACATACATATATATATACATACATATATATATATATATATATATATATATATATATATACTTATGTATATATAAATAATTATCTATATATATGTATATATATATTGCTGGTAACCACTAAGGAAATCGGAAGAAAACAGTAATTCCCAAGCGCTTTCGTGTAATCTTTTTTCAGTAAAGGAATTATAAGAAGATATTTTATTTGTATTATTCCAGTCAATTGAATGATTATGGTCCTTCACATGGACAAAAATACCAATGGACATTTGCCCACTTCCTACGGTGTGTTTGTGTTGGTTAATCCTTGTCTGTATATTTTACTAGTTTGGCTAATGTAAAGTTTTTCACATTGCAGACAAGGAATGGAGTACACACATCCTTAACAATTATCTGGGAAACTTTTTTATTGGGCTGTTTTTAATAGCACTCTTTGTTCTTAAAAACTATATCTATATTAAATTTCTTGAGAATATTAGGTAGATTTTCCATGCTCTCATGAAAGGGAAGCACCAGGAGGTTCTTGATACAAAACTGATTTCTCTCCTGTGAGGTGTTATAGTAAGATTTTAAGATTTGATATTGAGGGATTTGTCTACCAAATGCTTTGGATATTTCAATTCTGATGCTATGCTATATATCTTGCTCAGCTCATCACTCAAAAACTCAGGACTGCAGATTCTGTACGATCTGAGAAACATAGAACTGAACACAGAAAGCTTAGTTTTTTATGGTGAGCCGAGTAGTAGTGAATATAGGACAAAACATTAGCAGGTTTTCTAAAATCATCATACTTAAATTATCTTTCGCTTCTGTGTAGTAAAATGTCCAAAATAGGTAACTTATTGTCTGTTTCAGTCTCAATGGTGAATTTAATGGATGGAACCAAATCATTTCATTTACTAATGAAAGAGTCTAAATTATGATCCAACAGCCATATGCACAAAATGTCATCCACAGATCACTTCCACATAACATTATGGGGAAGAATCTTGGGCAATAATTCTTTCTGCATGTATAAGCTGCTAAGTGATGGAGATAATGGATTACCCATTGTCATTCCGAGTTTTTTAACACACTATACACAACTTAATCAGCTCAATTATGGTTTTGGGAAGTAGTGGCATAATTGAGTTGTTTAAGTTGTGTATAGTTAATATATTCAATATATATATATATACATATATATATATAAATATATATATATATATATATATATATATATATATATATATATATATATATACCTGATAATATTTTTATGACAGTCGCATCTAGGCTTTCGGCCACCCGTAAGATTACCTTCACAGAGCCTTAACCCACTACACCACCGAGAATAAAAAGCCATGTAACCTGGAATCGAACTGATTTCTGAAGATGGGAAAGATCACTAATCTGCGACCCCAGATCCTGTTTTACACAAGGTCCAAGTGTACTAGTGGAAGAAGGTAAAGATCGGAACAAATCTCTTTCACGCTTTTGCCCTTGTAACTATGAGAGAAATTCGCTAGTGACAACGACATCATCAGATTGATGTAGCTGTCACTAGCGAATTTGTCACACACACACACACACACACACACACACATATATATATATATATATATAATATATATATATATATATTTGTATATATATATATATATAATACATAAATATAATATATATGTATGTGCATATATCTATATACATATATATATATAATACATAAATATAATATATATGTGTGTATATACATATATATATATATATATTACATATATATAAATATATATATATATATATATATATATATATGTGTGTGTGTGTGTGTGTGTGTGTGTGTGTGTGTGTGTGTGTGTGTGTGTGTGTGTGTGTGTGTGTGTGTGTGTGTGTGTGTGTGTGTGTGTGTGTGTGTGTGTGTGTGTGTGTCTGTGTGTCTGTGTGTGTGTGTGTGTGTGTGTGTGTGTGTGTGTGTGTGTGTGTGTGTGTGTGTGTGTGTGTGTGTGTGTGTGTGTGTGTGTGTGTGTGTGTGTGTGTGTGTGTGTGTGTGTGTGTGTGTGTGTGTGTGTGTGTGTGTGTGTGTGTGTGTGTGTGTGTGTGTACACACACACATATATATTACAGAAATCACAGGGAAATTAAAGTCGGAATACTGAACGTTTTCGTCTATTACAACATCCTCTGAGTACAAGAAAAAAAATAGAACACAATATCTATTCAGAAGTAAGAAAACTGGGAGAGGTTATGATCACATAAAACCTTCGGACATTATACATACATACACATTCAATTACACATGGAAATGTTAATGGTAATAATAATAAAAATACATAAACATTCATATTCACATGGAAATAAGAATGGTAATAGTAACACAAAACAAAACAAAATTCAAAAGAACAAAACCATGTGGCCGAAAGGTCCATAGGACATTTGGTACAATTAGGAAATTTGGTACTGCTTTACTATCCTATGATTATAAAATTGTTTAGTTAAACCAAAACACAAGTTAATATTATTATCAAATTGTATATAAAAAAAAAACAGAACACAATATTTAACAGAAATAAGAAAACTGGAAAGGTTATAGCCACATAAACCTCCGGACGTTATACATATATACACACTCATATACACAGAAATATTAATGGTAACAGTAAATGAAAAAAATACATACACATTCATATACACATGGAAATAATAATGGTAATAGTAAAACAAAACAAAAAATAAGAAAAAAATAAAAAAGAACAAAACCATGTGGCCGAAAGGTCCACAGGACATTTGGTACAATTAGTAAATTTGATACTGTTTTACTATCCTATTAATTATAAAATTGTCTAGTCTAAATAAACCTAAACTCAAGTTAATATTATTATCAAAATTGGCTCCATTTTTTATAAATTATCTAAATGGCTAGTGTCCATTCTGAGCCCCCTTGTTGGATCCATTTCTCATTCTCACATTAAGAACAACGAAGATCTAATCGTAAGTAAGGTCTAGATTCTAGACCTTACTTATGATTTCAAGTTAGTTTTGATGTTAATTCTATATTTACACGTGTTCCTGTTTTTAATTTGCTTGAATTTCTAAGAAAAGAACTTCATTCACATAACTTACCCTTACCTGTAGACATTATTATCAGTTTGATTAAACTTTGTGTGGTTAACTCTAAATTTGTTTTTAACGGTGAATTTTTATGTTAAAAAATTTGGTATGGCTATGGGAAACCCCTTATCCCCAGTTTTAAGCAATTTGTATATGGAGTTCTTTGAAAGGGAATTGTTACCTTGTATTCTCCTCCGTAAAGTCATCTGGTATCGATATGTCGATGACATTTTATGTATTTGGCCTACTGATATTAATTTGGACAATTTTCTTATTAAATTAAATGACTTAGTGCCTTCTATTGAATTTAAAATTGAGGTAGAACAAGATAACAAATTGCCATTTTTAGATGTTTCTATTATTAGAAAAGATAGATGTTTTAGGTTTGACATTTTTAGGAAACCAACCAATGTTTTGTCATATGTTCATTTCTATTCTACACATCATATTAATACTAAGGTTTCTGTTTTTTCATCCATGTTTTTAAGAGCTTATAGAATTTGTAGTCCAGATTTTTTAGACCAAGAAATAGGAAAAATATATGACATTGCATTGTGTTTGAAATATCCAAAATATGTTATAGATAAAGCACAACATAGGGCCAGGAAGTCTTATTTCAATACAACCCTTTCATGATAATCTTGTAAGACTTCCTCGCATCCTTAAGGAGTTTAATATTAATGTTATTTTCAAAAACAGTACCATCAAAGAACTCCTTATCAAAAATTCCCCTTGTAATAATGTAGGATGTGTTTATAGTATTCCCTGTAAAAACTGTAGCTCCTGTTATATTGGCCAAACAGGTAAAGAATTAAATATTAAGATGAAACAACACAGGTACAGTATAAGGACGGGTCAAATGTTCAGTGGGGTTTTTGTCCATGTTAGGGACACAAACCACAACATTGACTGGGACAACGTTAAGAAAATTGTTGATTGTAATTCAGCTTTAGATAGGAACATCATTGAATCCTGTTTCATAAAGAAAATTTTTGATAATAATATTAAATTGAGTTTAGGTTTATTAAACTAGTCAATTTTATAAGTAATAGGATAGTAAAACAGAACCAAATTTCCTAATTGTACCAAATGTCCTGTGGACCTTTCGGCCACATGGTTTTGTTCTTTTGTATTTTTTATTCTATTTATTTTTGTTTTGTTTGTTTTACTATTACCATTATTATTTCCTTGTGTATATTAATGTGTATGTACTTTTTCATTTACTGTTACCATTAATATTTCTGTGTATATGAGTGTGTATGTATGTATAAAGTCCGGAGGTTTTATGTGGCTATAACCTTTCCAGTTTTCTTATTTCTGTTAAATATTGTGTTCTGTTTTTGTTTTTTTGTTTTTTGTACAACTTGATAATAACATTAACTTGTGTTCTGGTTTAACTAAACAGTTTTATAATCATAGGATAGTAAAGCAGTACCAAATTTCCTAATTGTACCAAATGTCCTATGGACCTTTCGGCCACATGGTTTTGTTCTTTTGAATTTTTTGTTTTGTTTTGTGTTACTATTACCATTCTTATTTCCATGTGTATATGAATGTGTATGTATTTTTTATTATTATTACCATTAACATTTCCATGTGAAATTGAATGTGCATGTATGTATAATGTCCGAAGGTTTTATGTGGCTATAGCCTCTCCCAGTTTTCTTACTTCTGTATAAATATTGTGTTCCATTTTTTCTTTCTTGTACTCTGAGGATGTCGTAATAAACGAAAACGTTTAGTATTCCGACTTTAATTTCCCTGTGGTTTCTGCAATATCTTTTCGTCACGCGTTATTGTGATTATTTTTGCAACACACATAAATATAAATATATATATATATATGTATATATATATATATATATATACATATATATATATAAATATATATGTATGTACATATATATATATATATATATATATATATATATGTATATATATATATATATATATATATACAGAATGGCGTGATGGTACGGTCTTCATCTTTTAAGACGCAAGCCGCTCAGGTGAGGGTTCGAATCCCAGCAGATGAGTTTGTTTCGTGTATATATATATATATATATATATATATATATATATATATATATTATGTATATATACACATATATATATACTTTATATGTATATATATATATACATACATATACTTGTATATACGTATATACACACACACGGGTCTAGGCGAATTTACTGACAACAAGTGGAAAAAAATTCCGACAACAATTTATCGACACTCAATTTTTCGATATATACAATTCATTGGAAAAAATAGTGAATTGCTTGGGGCTTACTTCCCGATAAGTCGAAAATGAATTATAGTAAGCTACTAAAAAAGATTAAGATGAAACCATATTTCTCGTCTCCGTCCACGATAATTCTTGATTTTGAACCCGCAAAGGTAAAGGCATACAAAAAAGAATTCCCAAGTTGATTATGAAATCGATGTTTCATCCATTTTCCTCGTTGTACAATTCGTGTCATACAATCTAATGAACTGAAGCGGATGTATATTTTGCTCTAAATTTCCGTTATTTGCCGGCATTAGCATATGTGCCCGTTTATATGGTTGTCAGTGTATTTGAGTTACTATGTGATACCTACAGCTTGCGCTGATGTCGGTGCCATTCCCGGCAGTGCCATTTACTACACGGATGGCTCTGTCAACCCTATCAGGGGCATAAATGGAGAGACGGTGGTCACCGAGTGAGAAGTGCCGCCAGGGATTTCTCATTTTCCACTTCGCGTTAGTGGAATGGTGAGATGAATTAGAGGGAAACATTCTATCTTTGTTTTCATATTAAATCGTAATTGACGTCTGACGATTTTTTCACATTTAGGATTTTTTTTTAACGCCGCACGATTCTACTGATTCATTGAGAAGCCATCATAATTTACGGATTGATTCTATAATTACACAAATGATAAAATCATATGTAGCTGTACAAAAGATACTACAATAACTTCGGTCGGCTTGAAAGAAAAGCAGATTACTATTTTTTTTATTTCTTCGTCTCGATATTTCATTGTTCAGAGTACCGTCTATCTACAGCTTGGAATAGGCAAAGCAATTTTTTTTATTACAAATAAGGCTTTCATGATTAAATGAGAGAGCATCCATTAGGATAAATTCATCGAGATAAAGCTACATGACAAAATCTAGGCAGACGGAGATTTATAATAATAAAAAATGCAACCCTAGCAATAAAATTCAAGTTTTTCAAATATGTGATTGAATGAATAAGTTATTTGTCAACGCACCATTTTATTCAACAGAAATAAACAATTTGCATATAAAGGCAATATATCACCGCAAAAGTCAGCATAACCTTTCATTTCTTTTATGACTGGAATCTGGTTTGCAAATATGATATCTCGGGTATTCCTAATAGGATACTAATTTTCTACTTATTGGGTTGTGAAATACGAGTACGTGTGAGGGTATGTGACTATGATTGTCTGTGTAAGTATATTTGTCCATATATGTATTCAGATGATTGTGTTTGCGTAATCAAATTTCACAGTAGAAAGATACACTTGTAATGTCCCGCTTCTTTGTCAACATGAGTCAAACTTGAAGATATATGTTGTTTTTTATTCGATTTTCTTCTTTTAATTCACTACAAAATTGTATACATCTACAAGGAAAGCCATGCTGCTTGATATACTTTTGCTGCCTTAAATTTATCCATAGCTTCATGTATCATTCCCCCACTACCTCCCCCCCAGAAAAAATCTTCCCTATCTATTTTGATCAGTCTTCGTATTAGCCTAGACACAAAAATCGTGTCATCTCCCTTTCTCCTTTTGTCTGATAACGGCAGATCCTTTTTTTTTCTGATATTTCCTTTAGGTTCTATCTACTAGGACTGAGATAATTTTCGTTGTCCTTTGTATTATCTCGACCTTATTCATTTTTTGTGGAAACCACATAAATGCTGTCTTTTATAATCTTGTTCTGATCAGCTTCTCAATGAGTCTTTTCATCATCTCTCTGGTCAAGAAATAAATGCCACTTACATGTTTGTCAACAATGTCTTATGTCTCATTAAATCATGTTGATGTGCTTATCGGGTAACAAATGATCTGAGACTAACTTCCAGTTCCTTCTCCTTCACTTCTGTAATCATCTAGTTCTCCATCAGGTAAATTATTTATAGACTGTATTTTTCCCATTTTCCATTGATTTGCACTTCTTTTTCAATCATATTAATGTTCATACTTAGATCAAGTTGTACGTTTTGTATTAATTTTTTTATGACAATTTGCATCCTCATTTTAATATCATTCCCTCCATCATGTTGCTTATATAAACAAAGACCATTACGGCTGCTAGCACTGACCCCTGTTGAACTCTGCTAGTTACTTTTCTCCACCCTTACATTCTATCAAAAAATGCTGTCCTCATTTATAGTTTTATACAGTCTCTCATCCAAGTGTAATATATATATATATATATATATATATATATATATATATATATATATATATATATGTATATATATACAAGTAGTTTGATTAGTACATTGCCAAAGATTTTCTCTTGATCTAGGAATACAAAGCCCCATCGACCTCTCTCTTGAGGTACATCAATTATCCGTATATAAAAATTTATCAGATTTGAGACGCATTATCTTCCATCTCTAGATCCGAATTGGTTGTCTGTTTAAATCTACTCCTCTAACTACATCATTCAACTTAATTAACTACCATGCTCGATAGCGTCACTGGTCTGTGATTTAGCGGTTCTTCCTTGCTTTCTCATTTATAGAGTTCGATATTTGCAGTGTGAAGACGTTTAAGAATTTCGTTCAATTTATAGTCATGAGATCGTATTCAGATAGATATATGTTATCTTAGTAAAGTAGCTAAAGATATCATGAACAATCCCTTTGGCACAAAAAAAAAATCTTTCATTATTATGTTTTATTTATCAATAGACGATTATTATAGTTAGCTGTAAAAGTTTAAATCGTAGTGAAAAAACATAACAGTTGCAAATTACCTAACGCAATTTACAAAGAAAAATTATATGCTTGTGGCAGTCATTCTTACACTATTTTGATAATTTTTCATAACACTTTAGAAGCATAATTCCTACGAAAATTATTTTGTTGTGGTTAATATCAAAGATCATATTCAACTTAGATAAACATTCAATGTCATAAAAAAGTATTAAAACATCTCAACTAACAATTACAAAGCTTAGCTTATTTCAGGATATATTCTTTTTACACAGAGTGAAAACTCTGTTACTACCTAATGAATTAGAAATTTCAGTGAGGGTATGCGGAGGGCGTATCGATCCTAAAGATATGCGGATTTATTCATGCAAAGCTGCGGTTCTCTAATGCAAGAGCATGGCTAATGAAGCTGGTAGTAGCAATTATCCGGAGCACGGAGGCACAGAAGGTAACAGAAAATACAGTTAGGTATAACTTTTAGACTATATCATGGATAGTGTCCCTCCTATAAAAAAAAAAGACATGGTCTCATCCTAACCAGGTAAGTACTTGTTGGAGAATAACGTTCTGTAATTCTTTGTTACATCTTCCATTTACAAACTGTGCAAAATGGACAAATTAGCACAAAGACAAGTTAGAAAATGATAAAGACCTTTAATAAGATTAACTCTGAGAATTACAGTCGTCACTATTAGTGAAAAAAGGATCCGCATGACTAGAAGAAATGGGATTTTTCATTATGAACGTGATATGTCAGGATGTGCCAAGTACATGATTATTAGAACGGCTCACAACAAGGAATATTATTATTATATTTTGATATTATTATACATATATATTGCTATTAATCTTTTGAATGTGTAAACTTGTTTTGCAAAAAATTATTGTGGATAATACCAGGAAATTTTATTTAAGGAAGGTAATGCCAATGTAAAGGTTAGGAACATCTCGACTAACTTCTATGAGACGATTGAATATCTCACATGTTTGATTGTATTTAATGCCAGAGGTCATTGATGTAATTTACAAATCATATTCAAGTTAACATCAGTCGAATCTACTCATCGAGAAGTAAGTCAAAACAAAGTCTTGAAAGTCCTCAAACGATTAAATTATTCTGATCTCTCTCTAAACTGAATATAATTGCTTAGAGTAAAAACTATTTCATTTTGCCAATCCCACGCAGTAGTAAATGAGACACCCCTGGTAAGTCAAAGCCTTGTCAGTTGCGGCAGGCCACTG
>NC_134778.1:95022887-95025387 GCF_046742065.1 Oratosquilla oratoria
TGCTCTTGGTATCCCGTCTTCATATCCCATTTTATCTAAACTATTTTTAAATTCATGTATTGTTTTTGCACACACCACTTTCTCATCTAACTTGTTCCAACTGTCTATTACTCTGTGAGGAAAGCTGTTCTTTTTCACATCTCTTCTATAGCTGTCTTTCTTGATTTTCTTTCCGTGTCCTCTTGTATTTCTATCATCCCATTTTATTAGATCCTCTGTATCAATCATTTCTATGCCTTTCATGATTCTGAAAATAGCTATCAAATCTCCTCTCTCTCTTCTTTGCTCTAGTGTCTGTAGCTCAAGTTTTGCTAGTCTCTCTTCATATGATAGTTTTCAGAGTGTTGGTGCCAATCTTTTTATAGCTCTTTGTATTCTTTCAATTTTTTTTTATACATTTTTTTGTACTTGGTGACCACATCGTTGCTGCATATTCCAATCTTGGTCTTGTCAGAGTGATTAGTATTTTCTTCACCATTTCTTCATCCAGGTATGTAAATGCCACTTTTATTGTTCTTATTAAATTATAAGTTTCTCCAAGAATCTTATCTATATGTTTCTCAGGTGACATATTATTCATAATAATGACTCCCAGGTCTTTCTCATTTTCAACTTTTTTTATTCCTTCTTCTCCCAATTTATATGATCCTGTTTTTCTGTTTTTGCTTTTTCCAAATTCCATTATACTACACTTTTTAGTGTTGAATTCTATCTCCCACTTCCTTCTCCATTCTCATACTCTATTTAGATCTCTCTGTAGTGACTCAGTCTTCTTCCGTGTTCACTTTATTTAATAGTTTTGCATCGTCTGCAAAGAAGCTCATATAACTTTCAATTTCTTCATCCATATCATTAATATATATAGCAAACATTATTGGGGCCAGAACTGTTCTTTGTGGAACACCTCTTATTAATTCATCCCAATTTGAGTGTTTGTCTCTTATCAGTACTCCCATTTTTCTTTCATGCAAAAAGTCTTCCGTCCATTTAAGCAGTTTGCCCTGTATGCCCCCCTCAGTTTCTAATTTCTTAAGCAACTTCGTGTGTGGTACTTTGTCAAAAGCTTTTTTTAGGTCTAGAAATGCACAATCACCCCATCCATTTCCTTCTTGTATTATATCTATTAGCCTTGAATAGAAACATATTAAATTGGTGACGCATGATCGTCCTTGTGTGCATCGAAATTGCCTTGGATTTAGCACGTTGTTTTTTCTAAATATTTTACCCATCGACTTTTGACAATTCTTTCACAAATTTTTGCTACTATACTTGTTAGAGAGACTGGTCTATAGTTGGTAGGGTCTTCTTTATTTCCCTCTTTATATATAGGTACTATATTTGCTTTTTTCCAATCTTTTGGAACTTTCCTTCTTTTAAGGAACTGTTTATCATGCTGCGTATTTTGTCTGCCAGTTCATTCCTGCATTCTCTCAAAATCCAGTTTGCTATTTCATCTGGTCCATGCGATTTTCTGACATCAAGATTACTCAAGTGTCTCATAATTTCATTCTTTGTTACTTCTATTTCTTTCATAGGGGGGACTTACTCTTTCCATTCGATCTCCCCAGGTTGTATGTTCTCCCTTGTAAACACTGATTTAAAATGTTTGTTCATAATTTCTGTCATTTCTATTTCCTCTGTGTATTCAACTCCTTGTCTTAATTTCTCTAAATCTTATTTGTTTTTCAGTTTGTTGTTTACAGATCTGTAGAATAGTTTTGGTTGATCTTTACATTTTTCTATGACATCTTTTTCCTATTTTCTCTTTTTCCTCTCTGCACGCTTGTACATATTCATTTCTATAACAAGTATATATTTTCCATTTTTCAGGTGCTTTGTCTTTCTTCCATTTGGTCCAAGCTTTATCTCTTATGTCTAAAAACTCCCTCCAACTTTTATTGTACCAACACTTTACATATTCTTTTTCTTGTTTTTGTCTTGGGACATACTTTTCCACTCCTTTTTTTATCAATTTTTTGTCAAAATATTCCATTTCTCTTCCACTGTTATTTCTTCTTTGTATATTCCTTCCCAGTTTTCTTTTTGAAAGAATTCTCTTATTTGATAAAAAAAACATACATCATTCTTCCTTTTCTATATTGTTCATTTCTTTTCATGTATTTCTCCTCATTTAGTTCCAGTTCAATCAATATATGGTCACTTTTACCTATTGGCGTCTTATATTCAATCTTTCCACAATTTTAGGTTCAGATGTGATTATTAGGTCTAGTCTCGATGGTTCTTCTTCATTTCTATACCTAGTGTTCTCTTGTATCCATTGTGTCATTGTATGGCCAATAATCATCTCGAGTAGAACATTTCCCCATAGGTCGTCTCCACTATTTACTGTCATCTCTTCCCAGCAGACTTCTTTGCAATGAAAGTCGCCCATCATAACTATTCTTCCTCCATTTTCTATTATCTTATTTAATGTTATCCTTGTGTCTTCTAACATACTTTCATGTTCACTCTCTTCTCACGAGGCTGTTTTTGGAGGCAC
>NC_134778.1:95035387-95037887 GCF_046742065.1 Oratosquilla oratoria
AGTTTGCCACTTCATTTGGTCCATGCGATTTTCTGGCATCAAGGTTACTCAAGTGATTCATTATTTCATTCCTTGTTATTTCTACCTCTTTCATAGGGGGGACTTTCTCTTTCCATTCGATGTCTCTAAGTTGTATGTTCTCCCTCGTAAACACAGATTTAAAATGTTCATAACTTCTGTCATTTATATTTCCTCTGTGTATTCAACTTCTCCTTGTCGCAGTTTCTCTAATTCTTGTTTGTTTTTAGTTTGTTATTTACAAATCTGTAATATAGTTTTGGTTCATCTTCACATTTTTCTATGACATATTTTTCCTATTTTCTCTTTTCTTCTCTGCACACTTGTACATATTCATTTCTATAATTAGTATATATTTTTAATTTTTCAGGTCTTTTGTCTTTTTTCCATTTTATCCAAGCTTTATCCCTTTTGTCTTTTAACTCCCTACATCTTTTGTTGTACCAACACTTTACATATCCTTTTTCTGGTTTTTGTCTTGGAACAAACTTATCACTACTTCTTTATATATATATATATATATATATATATATATATATATATATATATATTTAATAGTCCATTTCTCTTCCACTGTTATTTCCTCCTTGTGTATCCTTGCCCAGTCTATTTTTTGAAAGAATTCTCCTATGAAATTTGGTTTTTCCGTACATCAACCTTCCCTTTCTATATTGTTCGTTTCTTTTTCATATATTTTTCCTCATTTAGTTCCAGTTAAATCAATATATGGTTACTTTTACTTATTGGTGTCTTACATTCAATCTTTTCCACTATTTCGGGTTCTGATGTGATTATTAGGTCCAATCCCTATGGTTCTTCCTCATTTGTATACCTAGTATTCTCTTGTATCCATTGCGTCATTGTATGTTCTATAATCATATCATGTAGTACATTTCCCCATAGGTCTTCTCCACCCTTCACTGTCATCTCTCTCCAACATATTTTTTACAATTAAAGTCACCTATTATAACTATTCTTCCTCCATCTTCCATTATCTTATCTAGTGTTATCCTTGTGTCTTTAACATATTATTGTGTTCTCTCTCTTCCCATGAAGCCGTTTTAGGAGGCACATAATCTACTACAAACTTCCTGCTCTTCCCATTCCTGTCCTCCACTCCCATCATAATAATCTCTACTCTATTCTTTCCATATGGGACATTCCTCACATTTATATCTTTCTTAGTCAGGAACATAACTTCACCCCTTTGTTTTACCTCTCTGTTTATAATCCAATAATTATATGCACCATGTCCTACACTATTGGGTGGTAGTGGGCCTTTCAATTTTGTATCTACAGTTCCTATTATGTCCGGTTCTTTTTCCTTCAGGTCATCATTCAGTTCGTTCAAGCCTGTTATCAACTCATCTATATGTGTGCAAGGAACTTTTAATTTTCTGCTAATCCATCGTGTTTTCTGTTTCCCTTCTGTTTTTCTCTGCTATGAACCATTTCCTCACTTTCATATATACTACTCTCCAATAGAATTTCTCTTTTTCTGACTCTATTCTCGTTTTTTTCCTGTTTCCCTTCTGTTTTTCTCTGCTATGAACCATTTCCTCACTTTCATATATACTACTCTCCAATAGAATTTCTCTTTTTCTGACTCTATTCTCGTTTTTTCCCCTTAGCTTCTAGTCTTTTTGTTTTCTCATCCTCTCTTTCCTCTTAATCAATTTCTCTTTTTATCCACACCTGGTTATACTGATCACTTTCTGCTAGTTTCCCTGTTTTTGCTAAGATATTCTCTGCTGTCGTTTGTGATCTGAATTTAACCTTAATTGGTCTGGTCTTATCTGTATTGTATTTCCCTATTCTATATATTTCTTCAATTTCTTTCCCTGTTTCTTGCTCATCCTCTTGAACTACTTCTAATATCTTGTTTACCTTTTCCTTCTCTTTTTCTCCTGTAGTCCTATTTGGATTGTACTTCTCTTCAATCCATAATATGATTATACATCTCTTTTTGTCCGCTAAGTCTCTTACTATATTCTTCTTCACTCCCATTATTTTAATAACTGTGTCCTTATTTTCTTCTTTCTTTTGTTGTGTCACTATATCTCTAAATACAATTTTGTTGTTCTCTTGGACATTTTTTTTTAACCCTGTACTTCTTTTGCTATGGACTCATTATTCTCTTTATTCTTCTTCATTAATTCCTCATTCTCATATTCTTTTTCTTTTAACTGTCTTTTTAATTCTTGTATTTCTTTAGTTAGGTTTTAGTTCTCCTTCTTTAGTTCTTCCAATTTATCAACTCTTTGCGTAATCTGTGTAAGTTGGCTCAACCTGACATCCAAGTGTTCGGTCATTTTCTTAGTTTTGCCTCTAGACTTGCTAATCGGGGGTGGTTGGCACCCCCCCCCCCTCATTAAATCGATGGAAATTATTATCTCCACTTTTTATTGTATTTTTCTTATCTATATTTCTATATTTAATGCTTTCAATGATATTTTCAACTTCACCTTCATCGTATGCAGCC
>NC_134778.1:95040387-95055387 GCF_046742065.1 Oratosquilla oratoria
GGAACCTACTGATGTATTTTTTTCTCCTTTTTCTATTGGGGAATACTTCTGAACTTGAATGTTAATAATTTTATCATACATGCTCGGTCTATCATTTACTTAAACAAATGAAAAGTGAAATTATACGGTGTTTATATAAAAGAACCACATATGGATGTAGAAATATTTGAGTAAAAAAGAGAAAATCTATTATTTTGATCATTTTCCTAGATTAATCCTAAGAGAATGACATGGACCCGACCCATATTTGTATTTCCTTTGGAGACGTGGAGTTGCACACGCTGGCATATTGACTTTAGACTCTAATATCTTTCGAGACGTTTGAAATATTCAATCGTATCATCTAATACCTCTCTTAGTTCATAGACCACATGTTAATGGGTGAATGATTTTTCTCTCTGTAATACGCTGGAACATTTATATGATTCCCTTGTTTTACGGAATCGTGTTTTGTATGGAATTTGAATAAAGACAATATGCACATGCTCATAAATACTTGTGTTCCTGCCTTACATATGCAAACGCATTTACATACTATAGTCAAATACACACACACACACACACACACACACACACACACACACACACACACACACACACACACACACACACACACACACACACACACACACACACACACAAACACACATGAGGCCGATAGTACCCCTTGGATATGATAAGGAAACGGTTTAAGAAAGACAGAGGAAACTTGTGATAGGGAAAAAAAAATAGACAAGGTGAGATCTAATATTATAGCTATTACTGAATCCTGGATCAATATGGCTGATAGACATTTCTTCGACATAGAAGAATATAAGTTTTTTCACAAGGACAGGGTTGGCAGAAGTTGGGGAGGATTAGCGCTTTTCGTTAAAAAAAAACAATAATGTGTATTATCAACCATTCAATTAAAGAAGAGGATAGTCCAGAATCTACTTGGGTGGAGACTGTAGCCAAGAATAAGAAACTTATTATCGGCATCCAATATAGACCTCCAAACATCAGCATTGAGCAGACTGATCCCCTGATTCATGAAATTCGCAGGGCGTCCCAGTACAAAAACGTTGTGATCATGGAAGGTTTTAATTACAGAAACATTGACTGTGAAATTTTAGTAGAAGATCAGGAAGCAATTTTTTCTTATATGTGATGCAAGATAACTCCCTAAAAAAAATGATTACCTAACCAGTAAGGTAAAAGTGAGCACCTAACCAATAACGTAAAAGTGGGAGATAGTCTAGGCTCTAGCGATAATCAATAAACAAGATTTAAGACTATTTGTAAAGAATTAAAAAGTACGAATAACGTTCAGTTACTGGACTTCAGGAGAGCCAGTTTTGACAAGATGAGACATTTGATCACTTACGGAACCTAAAGGGCTATGACGGGGTCAGATATACGGTCAGTCCGGACGTCATTAGCTTGGTCAGACTTCGGGTTACGGTGGGGATACGTACCTTGGGTCAGGTCACTTACGGGCGCTGGATCAACAGCTAAGTCAGCGACTTGTATGAAATGTATAGTAACCTAACAGTTTTAATTCTAAATGCACAGAATAAATTTATTCCCCTCAATCCAATACGGAAGAATAGTAATACTCCCAAATGGATGACGGACAGGCTGAAACATGAGATCGGAATGAAAAGAGGACTTTACGTAAGAATAAAAAACGGGGAAACACACCTTAGATCCAAATATAACGATATGGCAAAACTGGTTAAAAAGAATACGCGCACAGCAAAACGTAACTATGAAATTAAGTTTGCTAGACAAGGTTTTTTCATCTCTACAGAACAAAAAATATCGAAAGAATAGGCCCAGTTCAAAATGACGGAAATTTCATGATAGAATCGGAGGAAAAAATGAGTGAGGAGTTTAACAAATATTTTCTCTCGGTGTTTACTAAGGAAAGGTTAGGTAAGGTCCTGATTGCGATCCGATTTTCAGTGGGTATGAAGAAAGTAGACTATCTAATATCAGCATTAGTAAGGGAGAAATAGTCAAGCTACAAAATCCCCGGGTCCAGATGAAAAAAATTCTGATAGTGCTTAAAGAGTGTAAATTTGAAATGTGCGACCAGTTAACAGAAATATTTAATAAGTCGGTACACTGGTTTTATACCTATTGCTTGGGGGCACGCAAACGTTGCTCCTGTCTATAAATAGGGAGATAAATCGTCTATATGCAACTACAGGCTAATCAGTTTGACATCAGTTATAGGTAAAATACTTAAATCAATAATAGTTGATATATTCAGAGAACACATCGACAGACATAATTTGATTCGTGGCACACAGCATGGTTTCTCATGTGTGACTAATCTTGTATCCTTTTACGCTAAAGTATTTAAGGGTCAGATAACAATGATAGTTGCGATATCATTTACCTTGACTTTAGCAAAGCGTTCGACAAGGTTCCCGACTAGAGACTACTAAATAAAACCAAAGCCCATAGCATAAAAGGAAACGTGTTAGAATGGATTAGAGGTTGGATTAGTGACAGAAAACAACGGGTCATCCAGGTGGGGGAGTATTTTTAGGTGGGTCCCCCAGTTCTCTATTTTGGGCCCTTTATTGTTCAATATGTACATAAACGACTTAGACAATAGTATTAATAATGATGTTAATAAGTTTACGGACGACGCTAAAATAGGACGTCAAATTAGGTCAGGAGACGACGCCAAGATTGCAGGACGATTTTATCAAATTGTTCACATGGTCGGTGAAATAGGAAATGAACTTCAATATCTCAAAGTGCAGCGTGTTAAACGTAGGATTACAGAACCCCAAAAATAGATATATCTTTGATGACATGTTTTTAGAGAAAACTGAGTACAAGAGAGACTTGGGAGTTCTAGTGAGCCCTGGCCTTAAATCTAGGAAGCAGTGCATTAGCGCCAGGAATAAAGCTAACAGAACATTAGCTTTCTTTGCTAGGACAGTTACGAATAGAACTAGAGGTAATTATCAGACACTAGCGTTAGTTAGACCCATCCTTGACTATGTGGTACAGCTTTGGTCTCCGTCCTATAGAATGGACATCAATTCACTAGAATCAGTACAGGGGAGAATGGCCAAAAAGATACATGTGCTCAGAAATTTAACTAACGAAGAGAGGCTTAGGCACCTTAACTTACATTCTCTGAAAAGATGCAGAGTGCGGGGTGATCAAATAGAGGTGTTTAAGTGGATAAAAGGCTTTAGGAAGGGTGACGCAAATAAGATCATAATATTAAGACAACATGGCAGGACTCACAGTAATGAATTTAAACTGGACAAATTTAGATTTAAGAAGGAAATGGGCATGAGCTCGTTTATCAATAGGGTGGTCAACAAATGGAACAGACTTAACCATGCAGTGAATGCTGAAACTATCAGTTGTTTTAAGAAACGGTTAGATAACTATATGGATAGGGATGACAGGTGGTAATGGACATGGAACTGCCTAGTGTAGGCCTCATATATATATATATATATATATATATATATATATATATATATATATATATATATATATATATAATTAAAGGCACGGTTATTACTGATCTTTTATCTGCTTTTCCCTTTCTCTGAGAGCATTTTTTTTTCCTTTCACAGGAAGTTGTCTGATGATGTCTCTATATGACATTATTTTGCGCATTACTTTGGACATGACTACCTAAGTGAAATACTGATCAGAACGCGTTTTCACACTTCTTAGTGCTTCATCAGTAGCTAGAGTGTGAATATGTGATTGAAATTTGGTTATTTGTATAGTAATATTGTTGGAAAGATATTCAGCTTTGAGGTTTCTGATTGGCTAGCTGACCGAGCTGTGGCTACCGGACTGTGCTACTTACTCATTGGTCGGCTATTGTGTGACGTCATCAGTCTCGCTCCTTCTTCCAGAGAGCATAGGTCTCCTAACACTAAAGAGGGCCTCTAAATCTGTGGTTTGTGTATTTAGGTTGGGGGATGATTCTGTTATGAGGAGAGCTTCGAGAATAGGTAGTCTTCTATATTTTTCATTTGTTGCCAGCACTTCTGTGTTTTCTACTAGAGTGTCTCTTTTTAAAAATATTTTGTGAGTTGAATGATGGTTGATTTTGGGAGCTCCTGAGGAGAGGTGATATGACAACTGGCGTGAGAGTTTCATTGTTGTTATGCCAATATAGGTTGAGGGTTGGGTTGCACAGTCCCCAATTTTACAAGGATACCTATATATGACGTGAGTTCTCTGAAGGTCATTTTTACTCTGTCGTGTATTGTTCATCAATAGAAGATGAGATTTTTTGATACTATATAATTAATCATACTTTGAGAAAACGTTTAGGGCAAGTGGGCTGGTTAGAGTTAGACACAGAATTATACACAAAACCTTTGCAAATGTTAATGTCATCACTGGATACATCACCAAATTTTTCCAGATTACAAAAGACTTTGGCTATACAAACACTATCCACCTGTTTGGATGTGGGGAAACTAAGTCCATAACCCAAAGCACATTTGGCATCATCACTTAAGGGTTTGTCGGACAAATTAATCACAAAATTTGGATTTGCATGTTTGGCCCAGTTACTGTCTTTGATTAAACTGTTAAGTTTTTTGTCAAGTTTAATTCTGTGTATAATTCTTTGTCCAACTCTAACTAGCCCACTTGCCCTAAACGTTTTCTCAAAGAGTACAACAATATAAAGAATAACAAGGAATTGCATGTTACTAAAGCAGATAAGAATAATAGTGTTGTAATATTGAATAAGAACGATTACATTGACAAAATGGAAACTTTATTGAGTGATGAAAACACATACACTAAGTTAAAGAAAAATCCTTTAGAGTCCGTCAACAACAAATTTAGATCAAAATTGAAACAACTTTTAAAAGGTCATGACCACTTAATTATAGTTTTCATCCACTTCACCTTCTCTGCCATACATGTATGGATTAATCAAAACCCAGAAGCCTAATAACCCAGTGAGACCTATTACTTGTTCCATAGGATCTGCCATTTATAAATTATCTAAGTGGCTTGTGTCTATTTTAAGTCCTTTTGTAGGCTCCATCTCTAGTAGCCACATTAAAAACAATGTAGATTTAGTTGATAAGCTTAACAACCTATTTTCAAAATACTATTTTAAATTAATAAGTTATGATGTTACTTCGTTATTTACTCGTGTACATGTTTTTGATTTATTGTTGTACCTTGAAGAAGAATTGAAGAAACATGAGTTGCCACTACCTATCACCACTATCATTGAATTAATTAGATTATGCATTGTTGACTCATATTTTGTATTTTGACGGTAACTATTTACAGCAAGAGTTTAGTATGGCTATGGAAAACCCACTTTCTCCAGTTCTTAGCAATCTTTACATGGAATTTTTTTAAACTAAGTTATTACCTAAGATTCTCCCCAATTATGTCACATGGTACAGATACATTGATGATATATTATGTATTTGGCCTGCAAATGATGATACTACTTTGTTCTTAACTAAACTCAATGAATTGGTCCCTTCTATTAAATTTACCATGGAAATAGAAGAAAATAATAATTTACCTTTCCTTGATGTAATGATTTACAGAAAGAAAAGGTCCTTCAAATTTGATGTCTATAGAAAACCCACTAATGTCCTTTCATACGTACATTTTTACTCGTCTCATCATTGCAGGACAAAGATGTCAGTGTTGTCACCAATGTTTCTGAGAGCCCATAGAATTTGCAGTCCGGAGTTTTTGGATGATGAGCTCTTAAGAACATTTGACATAGCTTCAAAATTAAAATATCCTAAGCACCTCGTGGAGATTTCTTATAAATCGACAAAGAAATATTTCTACGAGGAAAAAGCTAGTAAAAATTTTAATGTAAAAAACCTACTTGTACTGCTTTTCAACGAGAATTTCGTCAGACTACCTCATATTCTAGACTTTCAACATTCAAGTGGCATTTAAGAACTCCAATAGAGTTAGAAGTCTTTTAATTAAAAACTCTCCTTATAAGGAAGAAGGATGTATATATTCAATTCCATGTAAAAATTGCGACAAATACTATATTGGTCAGACTGGAAAAGATTAAAAGTAAGGTTAAAACAACATCAGTATAGCGTCAAGAGTGGGCAAATTTCTAATGCATTATTTATTCACCTAAGGGATTTTAATCATTGCATAAATTGGAAGGGTGCTGAAGAAGTTGTTAAAAATAAGTCATATTTGACTAGAAATATAATAGAATCCAGTCTAATCAAAGATACATTTGTCAATAACTTAAATTTAAGTCATGGTATGTATAAACTAGACAATTCTATTGTGAAAAAGGTAGTTGCTCAAACGTCCGCTGCCGCGAACGGGTCAGGTCGACATTAGAGCCTCACAACCTTTCCCGGTTCCCTTCCTGACCTCATACTATTTGTATATATTCTTGTGTCCTTTTTTATTTCTTTGTACCCTGAGGATATCTGAATAGACAAAAGCGCTTGGTCATCAGTTTTTCTTTTTCCTTGGTGGTTTTTCAGCAAAAAAAAAAAAATATATATATATATATATATATATATATACATATACTGTATATATATATACATGTATATATACATATATATATACATATACATATATATATATATGTATATGTATATATATATATATATATATATATATATATATATATACAGTATCACCTTGAGGTACAATCACCCTAATATAAGAAAAAATTGAGATACGATGTAAATTTTTTGACAATTTTCGCCCTAACATACGACGACTTTTTTTAAAGATACGATGTAGTGTTTTTCGATCATTTGAAACGCCAGCAGTAGGTGGCAGACTGTTCGCTTGGCTCCCGACGATTCCCGACCCTTCAGTTCGTGTGTTGTCTTCTCGTTTACATGTTCGCTGTTTGTTCGTCATGTTTGTGCCTATTTTATGTATTATTATTCTAATTTTTGTGCATAACCATAGGTCCCAAAGGTAAGGACAAGAGTGTGAAAAAATATATATTATCTCGATGGAGGTTAAATATGAAATAACTGCAAAACATGAGCGTGGTGTGCGGTTTAGTGACTTAGTCAACGATTATGGACGCAATGCATCAACAATATCCATGATCATTAAGCAGAAAGATGAAATAAAGAAGGTGCAGCCTTCCAAAAGCGTCATCATTATTTCGATGCTTAAAATAGACCTACATAATGAGATGGAGACCCTACTTTTATACGGATTAAGGAAAAGGACTTGGCTGGTGACTCTGATACGGAAAAAATAATCTCAGAAAAGGCTTTCGCTATCTTTCACCTCCATTCGCCACTATCACTTGTCTCCGTGGTATGATATGATAAATAACATTTATTATTGTTATTTATTATTTTATCACTTTGTGTGTTATTACTCACGTATTTATTTATAAATTGTACTTTTTGTGTAATCTAAATTTGTTTTGGAGTAATTTCGTATTGCTGGAATGGATTAATTCTATTTTCATTAATTTAAATGGAAATAATTGTTTTGAGATACGAATTTTCTGACATACGATGAGGGTCACGGAACGAATTAATTCCATGTCTCACTATGTATGTATATATATATATATATGTATATATATATATATATATATATATATATATATATATATATTTGTTTATATATTTATATATATATGTATATATACATATCCACATACACACATACACACATATATATATTTATAAGAGAAGATTTGGAATCTGGGATCCATATTGGAAAACTGTAAACACCAGATTCAATTGAAGGGTAAATTTGCAAATAAACCCTTCAATTGAATCTGGTGTTTACAGTTTTTCAATATATATATATTTATATATATATATATATATGTATGTATGTATATATATGCAGTATATATATATATATATATATATACATATATATATGTATGTATATATATATATATATGTATATATATATATATATATATATACGTATATATGACACACAGGAAACCCACAGTCGGAGAAAATAAACTTCGAATAAAGAAGAATCCTATATTTCGGCTATCAACTGTAGCCCTCTTCAGGAAAGTACATAAGACAAAGGACAGAGGGGACTTATAGGCTACAGAAAAGAGAAGGGATATGGACAGATGGTATCACTCAAGCGCGGGGCAAAATGGGGTGGCGGAGGAGGGAGAGGGTGAGGTGAGGGGGGGTTGTAAACTCCGTAGTAGCCTGCTGACCGCCGCGCGTGAAATAATGTCAGGATTTCTCTGCCCTTTAGAAATATTAATATTGGCGCATTCCTCAATTAATGCTGATTCAACTATTTTTCTCCTGAAACCGCAGTGGGACTTGAACACTAATCTGGCCTTACCCCAGTCGAAAGAATGATTCTTATTTTTGACATGAAAAAATACAACAGAGTTTTCTTGCCCATACCTAATTGACCTTTAATGTTCTGCCAATCTAGTGTTCAAGTCTCTCCCGGTTTGACCCAAGTAAACCAAATCACAATCTTGGCGGGGCAAACAATAAACACCAGGTGACTCTACTTCCTTCGGTTTTTGTTGAACGTTCACAATTTGCTTACGCACGGTGTTAGGATAGTGATAGGCAATAGTGAGACGCTCATGAGGAAACAACTTGGTAGAAGAACTGATGATATTACTGAATGAAATTTTTAGGATATCCTTAAAGGAGCGGTGACAACTTGAAGGGATGGAAGTTTTAAAATGGTTGGCCCTAGCCTTACTGAGGGCTTGGTCCAGAAACCAAGGTGGATATGCCAACTTCTTAAGTTGACATTTGATCACCTCGATTATTTGGTCCAGAAATTGAGGACTGCAGATCCTGAAAGCCCTGAAGAAAAGGCCAGAGGCAACACTTTTCTTAATATTGTCAGGGTGATTACTAAAAAAGTGAAGGTAACTCCCTGAGTGAGTGGGTTTTCGGTACACTTTAAAATATAAATATTGATGTTGAAGATGTACTTACTTTTTTGGAAACCAAACTGCAACAGTTTCAATACATTTTCCCCCTACCTGTATAGTTTATGTACATCATCACATAATACATATGGATATATATTTATACTTACAAAAACATATGGGCACAGATGTAAATTTCATATAGACTTACATGAAATATACATACGACTATATAGTACATATAATGAAGATAACAATATGATGGTTAGGCACATTTTTCTTGTTGACTGATTCAAAGCTTCAAACGAGGGTATTTCAAAAAGGAATCTAATTCTAATAGGCTCGAGGGTAATCATATAAAAAAATATTACTAATATTCTAAATCAATAAAACCTCACAAACAATGCAGTGATAGTAATTTAGAGAATAGGTCAAATTACATGTCATGTATAGAATGAAACAGAATTAAGAAAGGTCAGATCTTAACACATAGAGATAGGGACACAATATACATCGGTTATTCAAAACTAAACATATGTGTTCTTTTCCTACATTCAGGAGACATAGATGAATTTTAATAAATTTTTTTTTTTATTGTTGCAGTGTAGGACTATTAAACAAGGTTTTTCGAATTCTAATTGCAATGTTTTTAATATTGACATACATATCATGTATAAAATGAAACAAAATTAAGAAAGGTCAGATCTTAACACATAGAGATATGGACACAATATACATCGGTTATTCAATACTAAACATATGTGTTCTATTCCCACATTCAGGAGACATAAATAAATTTTAATAATTAAACATTTTTATTGTTGCAGTGTAGCACGATTCAACAAGGTTTTTCGAATTCTAATTGCAAGGTTTTTAATATTGACATACATGATGCATTCAAATGTAGTCTATGATATTGATATCATAATGTAGTGTCGATATATATGGTGAATTCAAATATAACATATCATATTAATATCATAATATGTAACATTGACATACATGATGCATGCAAGGGTAATCTATAATACTGATATTATAATATGCAACATTGATATATATGATACATTTATGTACAATCTATAATACTGATATCATAATATGCAACATTGACATGCATGATGCATTCAAGTGTAATCTATAATCTTAATATCATAATATGCAACATTAACATACATGAGGCATTCAAGTGTAATATATAATAATATTGTAATATGCAACATTGACATACATGATGCATTCAAATGTAATATATGATATTGATATTATAATATGCAACATTGACATAGATGATGCATTCAAGTGTAATCTATAATATTGATATTATAATATGCTACATGATATATATGAGAACTTAAACGCAAGGATGAAAAGGCATGCATATTGGAAATTACACGATGCATTAAAATGTAATTTATGGTATTTATACTATATATGTAACATGTTATATATGACAACTCACATGTAAGTATGAAAAGGCATGCCGATCAGAAATCCTATTCATCAAATCCAATTTCATTAATAATATGAAAAATGAAATATTGAATATCAATACATTGGCGAATAATGAACGGCAACATTCATTCAATCATTAAGGCAAAGCCACCTATTTCTGTCGATCTTTATATACATCTACCAATCTTTCAATATATACAATTATTCTTAACTTGTTTTATGTTTTCAAATAAAAATATACAAAAGCAACAGAAAAAAACGTTAATACAACGAATCAAACGAAAAAAGAATGGTAAAGGGAAGTAATGGGAGGAACAAAATTTGTGTCGATCAAAAATTGAAAATTTTTTACAAAAAAAAATAATAATAATAATGAATGAAGACATTTGGAAGAGGGAGTACCTCGAGACAGATTTCTCAGAAACAACAAAAAGCGGTCAGAATAAACCCCTATATAGGTGTATATATATATATATATATATATATATATATATATATATATATATATATATATATATATATACTGTATATATATATATACATTATATATATGTATATTTATAAATATGTGCATATATATATATATATATATATATATATGCATGTATATATATACATATTTATGTGTGTATATACTATATATATATATATATATATATATATATATATACAGTATTTATATATATATATATATATATATATATATATATATGCGTATACTACTTAGGCAGAAATGTTGTATATAATAGCATGATGACAACTCACAATTTTCTTGTTAACTTGTTCAAGAACTGCACTCTCCCACTGCAGTGAGTGGAAAAACATCCACAGAGAAATAGACCGGGTATCCCAAATGCTTGTAGACAATGGATACCCACACCACGTCGTTTCCAGTGTGGTCAAACGCACTATAAACAAGTAGTATAACCAGAAAAACAACTCCTTACAGATCATCCCGCCTAGCAATAAAATTGATTTATATTATAAGTCTCAGATGTTACCTTGTATATGACCGAGGAACGAATTATCAAGGACATAATTGAAAGAAATGTCAAATCTATTAACGAGAGTGATAGGTTAAATCTGGTCATTTTCTATAAAAACAAAAGGATTAGTAAACTGATCATGAGAAATAACACCACTCCTGAACGCCCTCTCCTTCAACGTAGTCATGCCGTATACAAATTTGTTTGCCAACATGAGGACTGTGGGCCTCATGCGTCGTATATTGGTATGACTACTACTAAAGTATCGAGAAGGCTTACTCTTCAATTATCTGCAGGCGCCATCAAAAATCATTATAGTAACCACCACCAACTACGACTCACAAGAGAAGACCTCGTAAAGGGTACTTCCATTATTGCCACGGAAAAAGACCACAAAAGACTTGCGATTATCGAAGCGTTACATATCAAACATAGCAACCCCGACATGAAGAAGCAGCTTCAAGATTTCCAAATTCTCCCTTCTTCTAAAGTCATGATCGCACATTTCCATGTTGATGATGTCCATTCTTCCACCTCACAGCACGGTGAACAATTGACCACCCCACGGCGTGGGTGATCAATTGTCATTGCTGGTGTTTTTGTCCTTTTGTTCACCTCTCCTATGTTCGTACTTATTTCATATCATTTGTTTGTTTGTAACCTCTCTTTAGCTCATTTATGTAACACTATTTCTATATATTTACGATTTGACTATTGTAGGCATTATTCTGCCTTGAAAATGAAGTTGTGCAACTTCGAAACGTTGGTACCGAAATATCTACTAGTTTGATTATCCTGCCTCAGTGTTGAAATGTCCTTTGCTGACCTTCTACAAAGATTGCCTCTTGAAATACGTCACCTTGTTCGCAGTATTGAACAAGTTAACAAGAAAATTGTGAGTTGTCATCATGCTATTATATACAACACACACACATATATATATATATATATATATGTATATATATATGTATATATATACAGTGTATATATATATACATATATATATATGCTAATAAGACACGGGTACGTGTGTTTACTTATGCAAAATAGGCCACTTGGAAAAAAGAAACTAACGAAGCAGAGCGCTTTCAAAGGATTACAAAGGCAAAGCATGCCGACAGGAGACCTTTTGATCCATATCTAGGTCGGATGAAAAAAAAAAAAAAAAAAAAAAAAAAAAAAAAAAAAATCATATTAATAGTAAATTAAAACTAACAATGAAAATAACAATTAAAATACATAAATAAATGCATTGGTATAGTTGAATAACAAACAAACAGGTAAATAGTAAATGATAATAAATTGACATATAACTAATAATAAATGAAAATCAGACAGACAAATTATAACAAAACAAAAACAAATAATATAACATAAATTATAATAATTACAGCATCTTACTTAGGTATTTATCTAAATGATTCTTAAAGCTTCGAACTGAACTACATTGCACTACCTGTGCAGGAAGTTTATTCCATTCATTAACTACACGGTTGGCAAAGTTGTTTCTACCTACTTCCAAATTGAATCTATTTCCGGACAGTTTGAGACCATTGTTTCTTGTCTGATTCTCATTCAATGTGAAAATTTGGTCACTGAAGATGTAATATACGAAAGCGCTCTGCTTTGTTAGTTTCTTTTTTCCAAGTAGCCTACTTCGCACACACACACACACACACACACACACACACACACACACACACACACACACACACACACACACACACACACACACACACACACACACACACATATATATATATATGTATATATGTATATACATATACATATATATGTATATATATATACATATATATATATATATATATATATATATATATATATATATATATTTACCTAGTTGTATTTTACGGGAAGGGGAGCTATAATCGTGGTGTCCCGTCTTTATAATAATTTCGCTTTATCTAGCCTCTTTTTAAATTCGTGTATCGTTTTTGCACACACCACATTTTCATCTAACTTGTTCCAAACATCTATTATTCTGTGGGGGAAGATGTTCTTTTTCAGGTCTTTTCTATAATTGTCTTTTTTTTCTGTCCTCTTGTATCTCTGCTATCCCATTTTATTAGATCCTCTCTATCAATAATTTCTATGCCTTTCATGATTCTATAAATAGTTATCAAGTCTCTCTCTTCTCTTTGCTCCAACGTCTATAACTCAAGTTTTGCCAGTCTCTCCTCATATGATAGTTCCGAGAGAGTTGGTGCCAATTTTGTAATTGTTGTTTGTATTCTTTCAAGTTTTGTTGTACTTTTTTTTTTGTAGTATTTGGTGACTACGTCGTCGCTGCATACTCCAATCTTGTCCTTATCAAAGTGACTAGTATTTTCTTCACCATTTCTTCGTCCAGGTATGTAAATGCCACTTTGATTGTTCTTATTAAATTATAAGTTTCTCCATTTTTTTTATATGTTTCTCAGGGGACATATTATTCATAATAATGACTCCCAGGTCATTCTCATTTTCCACTTTTTTAGTTTCTTCCTCTCACAATTCATATGATCCCACAATTCTTTTTTTTTTTTTTTTTTTGCTTCTTCCAAATTCCATTATCTTATTATTGAATTCCATCTCCCACTTCCTACTCCATTCCCATACTTTATTGAGATCACTCTGTAGTGACTCACAATCTTCTACAATGTTCACTTTTTCAGCAGTTTTGCATCGTCCGCAAAGAAGCTCATATAACTTTCAATTCCTATATCCATATCATAAATATATGTAGCAAACATTATTGGGGCCAAAACTGTTCCTTATGGAACTCCAGTAATCACTTCACCTCAATTAGAATGTCTGTCTCTTATCACCACTCTCGTTTTTCTTTCATGCAGGAACTCTTCCATCCACTCTAGTAGTTTGCCCTGTATTCCTCCTGCAGTTTCTAATTTCTTTAGCAATTTCTTGTGTGGCACCTTATCAAAAGCTTTTTTCAGGTCTAGAAATGCAGAATCAGCCCATACAACTCTTTCTTATATTGCATCTATTAGTGTTGAATAGAAACACATCAAGTTTGTGACACATGATCTTCCTTGTCTAAATCCAAATTGCCTTGGCATTTTTCCAAATGCCTCATCCATCTAATTTTGATAATTCTTTCACAAATTTTAGCTACCGTACTTGTAAGAGAGACCGGTCTATAGTTAGTAGGGTCTCCCTTTATATATTGGCACTATATTTGCTCTTTTCCAATCTTCTGGAACTTTTCCTTCTTTCAATGAACTGATTATTAGACTATGTATTATGTCTGTTAGTTCGTTCCTGCGTTCTCTCAAAATCCAGTTTGCCATTTCATCTGGACCATGCGATTTTCTAACATCGAGATTACTCAAATGATTCATTATTTCTTTCCTTGTTACTTGTATCTCTTTCATAGAGGGGACTTTCTCCTCCCACTCGACATCTCTAAGTTGTGTGTTCTCTCTCGTAAGAACTGAATTAAAATGCTTGTTCATAATTTCTGCCATTTCTATTTCCTATGTGTATTCTATTCCTCCTAGTCGTAGTTTCACTAATTCTTTTTTGTTTTTCACTTTGTTGTTTACAAATCTATAGGAGAGTTTTGGTTGATCTTTACATTTTTCTATGACATCTTTTTCGTATTTTCTCTTTTTTTCTTTGCGCACTTGCACATATTGATTTCTATAACTAGTATATTTTTTCCATTTTCTG
>NC_134778.1:95060387-95062887 GCF_046742065.1 Oratosquilla oratoria
ATCAAAATTCTGGTATCTCATCAGTTTCCGAATCTGTAGTCCAACAAAAATACCTTCTTTGATATTTGCGCCCCTTACTCTAGGAAACTTATTTTTCAAATATGTGAATCCCTTGCCAGTAGTATCCATACCTTCAACAAAACTTTTCATCAAACCAAGGCAGATAAATTTTCTCTGCGTCAACAAGAGGAGCACTAACAACATTCTTTTTTCCTGGGATTAGAGATCGTTCGGCCACACATTTTCTTCATAATGATTTTTATTATCCTGACTGTCCCACTCACAGAGAATGTAACAAAACTTTGTGTAACCCAGCTGCATTCCAAGTAAAAATGCCACAACCTTTAGGTCACCACCGATATTCCATTTATGTTAGTCATACTTAATTTTTTGCAATAGAAGCTTCATACTCTCATATTTTTCCTTCATGTTAGCTGCATGGGTCAGAGGAACAGAAGGAAACTTATTTCTATTTTGGAGCAAAACAGCTTTCAGGCTCACTTTTGAAGAGTCAATAAACAAGCGCCACTCACTCCTGTCATATTAATGGTTAAGTTCCTCCATAACAGAATATACATTATTACAAAACACCACACCATCCTCAGGTGAGAAAAAAACTGTTCAAAATCCCAATGTCGCTTACGATAAAAACTAACTTTAGATTCTTTCTGTAGAAGATTTCATTCCTTTAACCTGAAAGCAAGAAGTCGAGGTTGCTTTTTTTAGCTATTTCAAATCCCGCACAAGATCATTAATTTCCTTGACTCAATGAATGTGATTCACTTGAAGAATAGATTGGCTGAAAGTGCATGTCTTCTGTTTCTTTTTTCATAATCTCCTCATTTGATACATCATCACTTAGTTCCATTTGTTTTGAAGGGTCTAGTACAGGAAAGTCTTGACTGTGAGGTACTGGTCTCATAAAAGATGATAGATTAGGATATTTTACAATATTCTTGGATGTTGATGTTATACCTTTTATATTTATAATGCAGAAATAGCAATCTGAAGTATGATCTTTTGGTTCTCTCTAAACCATAAAGATGGCAAAAGGCATATGGCGTGAATCTTTCGTCCATGCAGTGAAAAGCTTGACACAGGTTACACAATACACATGAGGGACCCAGGTTTTATCCTGGTCTCCCACTTTGCAGCTAAAATAATGTTCATAACACTTTTTAATCAATGACGTAAAACACTGTCTTTGTGACTTGAATGTCAATACACCGCAAATTAAGCAAAAATTGTCTGGGTGGTTCATATAGTTTCTTGTCATTGTGAAGGTGAATGGCGGGTAAGCTACTGTACAACATCACAAACTTATTGCCACACAAATGTGCACTACACAACGTCACACCAACATTTCAAACACAGTACTGCCAAACCTATAACAATATCAAGCAGTGTTGCCATCCGCTTGATTGAAATTTATTCCACGCAACGCACGTAACATAACATACCGTGGAACACAAAAACTGTGGGTGATGAAAAAATTAGACATTATTTTTTAGTTCTGCATGCAAAAGCATATAAGGTACAACTATTGTTTTCCTTGGGACAAATTCTTTGTTGACTAGTGCAATCAAACTACTTTCAATGATATTACTACCAACTATGTTGTTGTTGAAAGTAATTACACTGGCATCATTCCATCCAATAGAATGATTGAAGTGCTGAGGTGCTAAAAAATAGCACTTTATTCATTTTTTTGGTTTACACATTTTCTATTTTGTTTTATTCTAACTGATGAGTCTTATGCCGATTGACCAATATAGAACTGGTTGAGTATTTTGCAAGGAATTTTGTATACACACAATTTTGGTAATTTACTAATGATCAATAAATTATCCTTTAATAGTGCCGTTATTACTAAAGGATACGGTAAGTTTTCATGGTAGGGCACTAGAAAGTTGTTATGGGCAACTTTTTTGGTTGATTGAGGGTTATCAAAACAATTCTTGCAAAAATGCCAGAGACGCCTATGAAATGTTTAGAATATTTTGAAATATCCTTACATATGTCAATCTTTTTTATTTATTGAACTAATCAGATTATGCATTAAAGATGGAAAATTTTAAGTTAATGGTGAATATCATATTGTATTTTCTCCACCTCACAGGGGAATTGACAACCGGCAGTATTCTATCCCTACCACTTTTAGTCAGTGACAATGAAACAGTTTTACACAAATACAAGAGAAACAATAGCCCAAAGCTTCTTCCTTGAGAAATATATGTCAGGAACCGAATACCGTTTTGGGTTTCTAGTCAATTATTGCTCTTGATTTGTTGTGGTTAGTACCATGTAAGTTTATGCAATATAAACATGGGTTTTAGATAAAGATAAAGATTCAAATCTACAGGAGTTTTTGAAACAAAACAAAAAACTGCTATTCAGGCGATTCAAAATTATCATAAGTTTATTGGAACTAAGACTAAATAGACAATCATGTTAAAGGCTTCAAGAAATAGATGTGTAGTGACCTGAAATAAAACAAACA
>NC_134778.1:95067887-95070387 GCF_046742065.1 Oratosquilla oratoria
TGTGACTCTGGAGTGAAGCTGGCGGTATACATAGTCTGAGTAAGACCGCGTTCCCTCCTTGGAGGTGGGTTACGTTTGGTTGTACAATGGTTTTTAATACAATGAACAATAGTGATAATAATACAATAAATTGTTGTGATGTTATTACAAAACAGCTCCGGTGTGTGTGGAATGTTGATCGAGGGTGTAACATTGTAAGTGAAGTGAGTGGTGTAGAAATGTGTGAATCCTAAAAAGTGTCATATGATAACTTATAGTATTAAATAATATAATAATATAAAGATAAATATCCAGATAAAATGAAATAAAATGAAAATACAAATACAAATACAAATATAAATAAGAATAAATATAAATAAAAATATAAATAAATATAAATAAATAAATAAGTAAAAATGTGCTTATTTAAAGTGACATGACATCTCATCGCATATCATTGTGTGACAGAATGTTATCAAAAAATATACATACATATATAACAATGAATAGATAAATAAATGCCAAAGAAATATATAGTAAAAATATGAAATGAAAAAATATATAATAAATAATAAATAAAATAATAATAATAATAATAATAATAATAATAATAAAAATAAAAATAATGAAAATACGAACTGACCGGCCTCAAGCCCTCAACCCAGGGAGCGCGGACGTTTGGGCACCGGATGGATTTTGTCGTTCTATGTGGGCGCTGTTCTGGGGCAGGTTCTTATGGCTGCGTATTGAGCTGTGAATTTTTCCCATTTAATATCCCCTACTTTTTGGTTGATGTTGGCATTGGTTGTTATATATAGGGCTTCAATCACCTTCCTTTGTCTTTTTGATAGACCTTTCTTTACTACCTCTGCCTGTTGCCAGTCGGGAAGATGTCCTTCCTGATCCACGTGGCCCACCATCGCGTTTGAGAGGCGGTGGTACCTTAGGTCCGCCTTGTGCTCTTTTATTCTGGTATGTAGGCCCCTGTGACTCTCACCATAATATGACTTGTCACAGTTGCCACATGGTATCCTATATATGACGCTGAGGTCGTTTGTTGTTTTTGATGTTGGTGTTACTAGTTGTCTGATTCTCCTTCCCGTGTCATTCACTATTTCTAGTCCTAGTGGGCGTACAGCATCCCCCAGTGTGCGTGAAAATTCTGAGTCCGGTACGACTAGGTATTGTTTGTCCTGTCTGTTTACTGGTTCTCTCCGTTGCCTGATGTTTTGAGCTTTACTTAGAGAAGTGGACAGTAAGACCTCTGGGTATCCCAGTGATATGAAGGTGTTTGTGACGCGGCGGATTTCTTCCTCGAGGAACTCCTTGCTGCAGATCCTCAGAGCTCTGAGGAAAAAACCGATCACCACTCCTGTTTTGGTTCGTTCGTCATGTGCACTGTAAAAATGTAAAAGGTCATCTTTGTTGGTAGGTTTCCTATAAACTCTAAAATGTGCTTTGTTATCCTCTCTAATAATCTCCGTGTCGAGAAAAGGCAGGCGACCACGGGACTCAATCTCCATAGTGAATTGTATATTATTAGTTACTTCATTTAACTTTGACAAAATCTCCTCAGCATCTGTCTCTGCAGGGGAAATGAATAGGCAATCATCTACATACCTTAGCCAATGTGAACCCTTTGGGAGAATTTTTAAAAAGTGATCCCTCTCCAATACCTCTAGGTAGAGGTTTGCTGCCACTGCACTCAAAGGAGATCCCATGGGAAGGCCTTCCAACTGGTGGTATTCTTGGTTGTCAAATCTGAAAGAGCCAAATCTCATACATTTTTCTGTGAGCTGCATGTAGTCTCTTTTGCAGATCGGTAGGCTATTTTCGTCGATGGTTTGTAGTGCTTCCTTGATAGCGTTGATGGCGCCTTTTATGGAGACATGGGTAAATAACGATGTTACATCGTAACTGATTAATCTTTTCTGTGAAAAGTCTATGTTGTTGAGTTTCTCGATTAAGTCTGTGGAATTTTGGAGATGCGTACTACTGATGTTACCAAGGGCGGACGATAGGGGTTTGGCTAGGATTTTAGCTAACCTGTGCGGGGCGCTTCCAATACCTGAAGTAATGGGTCTAAGCGGTATCTCCTGTTTGTGGATCTTGGGGAGTCCTTTCAAGGTCGGTATCTTGGGGTCTTCTTCTAAGAGATGTAACATTTTCTTACCCTTTTCGGTTCTCTTCAAAATCTTTCTTGTGGTTTTGTTGAACTGTTCCGCTTCCTCTTTTGCTTTGCCGATGTTTTGTTTGGTGTATGTGGACGGGTCGGATAAGAGATCCTCCATTTTGCGTACGTAATCCAATTTATCAAGGATCACTATACCTCCGCCTTTATCAGCTGTTGTGATCAAGATGTCGTTGTTGTCTCGGAGTTCTTTTAGTGCACGTGTGTACCTTCTGGGGATGGCTGGCTCACGTTTTCTCGAGGCTAGTGAGCAGCATAATATTAGACCCTGTTTGAATCCGTTCTCTAATTCACTGTCCCTCCAATTATAGTTCTTTTCAACATAGTCGG
>NC_134778.1:95080387-95082887 GCF_046742065.1 Oratosquilla oratoria
TATGTATGTATGTATGTATGTATGTATGTATGTATTTATATGTATGTATGTATGTATGTATGTATGTATGTATGTATGTATGTATGTATGTATGTATGTATGTATGTATGTATGTATGTATGTATGTATGTATGCATGTATGTATATATGTGCTCGTTTGCTTTGTTCTGCACATAACATGTTTCAGACAACATGCTGAACGCCACTAAACCCGTCTCGTTCATTCTATATGCTGACCAGACAAAATTGGACGAACTACGTGGTACTCACCTGACACGTTCCGCTTCTCGCTTTCACACAACTCTCAAGCACAACTTCAAATTAAAGCGAGAACTGTAAATTATGTAGACTGACTTTGCCAGTTTGTTTTCTACGTCTGTACTGATGTCTCCTTATTCCAGAAATCTGTCCCACTTCAGGGCCTCTTTACCACAATAAAGTAATTCTTTTCTTGCTTTAATCGCGATTCCTCTGTTGATTCATCAAATATCTATGTTACCCAGTTTGTTCTTTTTAATATTGTCGCAGTCTTGACATATATCGTCGTACTTGTATTGTTCCTCATTTTCATTATTATATTATCCTCTTCATTTGTTTCTTCACAGTGTTTGTATCTTTTTTATTAATTCAACTTGTTAAGCGTGCACTCATGATACATGTATGTTTATGATATATGCAAGAAAGGGAATAGATATGTAAAAATTCTGGTGTTTGCAAAAACGCATCAGTTCGTAAAGTAGTTTGAAACAATTCTAAATTCCAGATTATCGACGCACTGGCCAAGGAGTATTCCCTTATAAAAACGGCTGGCCACAACCACTCTTGATAGCTAGAATTAAGTTCGTTAAGAAATCCTGAAAAGGTCGACCGAGATATGTTTCACCTTTGATTATGGAGGGCCACCGAATGCCTAAGCCAATTGCCCATTGAAATCCAAGACAGGATGCATGTAGACCTAATCTGTGATGAAAGGGTGAACCGGCCTTTGGTTTAGTGCTGAGGCTTATTGTTTTCATATCAAAATGGTATATCTTTCAACATAATAAAATCACTCATACGCAAGTGAAAGGAATAAACGATGTAAGAATTTCTTCAAAATATTGTTTAACGCTCTTAAACATGTTTGATTATTCTACTCTAGTAATAACCGGCGAATTTGTTCAGTTCAGAGTCAAACCCCTCTACGAGTTTGTCCAATGGTTGAACTATGTAAGAACTATTTTAATTACCCCTCTAAAAATGCTGTAAAGTTTAAAACTATTTTTGCTCATAGACGATTTTTTTTAGCTTAGTCAAATCCCACAATATTTTTTCTTTCAGTTAACAAATCTCTCGAACAAAACACTTCCATAAATCGTGCACTATGCTCTTTTGTCGATATGTAAAGCTTCTTGCATTATTGAAGAATGGGAAGGATATTTCATGCATGAATAAGATTGGCCACAACGGGAATTCAACGATTTATTGGCTATAAAACTTTTAGTACAAAGACCTTTGTGCATCTTAACAACTCTTGCATGTATTATCAAGTTGGACTGAGGTATCTCGGTGAAATATAAGAGCGGGAGGATATGTACAGTATGTGTAAATTTGCATTCACGTTTATGTATGAACAAGTGTTAGTGTAGGTGAGAGCAGATGTGAAAGTGAGTGAAAATGGATGAGAGATTGAATGTTTTTTTCTATATTCAGTTTTTAAGTTTAGATTTAGTGTATGAATTTGTGTTTGTGTTTGCGTTTGCGTTAATTTTAGTGTTAATTTTAGTGCTAGGGTGTGAGGGCGTGCTTTTAATATGTTTTATATACCATATAGTAATGGAATAATCTGATGTTATTAAGCCAGAAGACTGTATATAGCAGCGACTTCTACATGTGTATCTTCAACAATTACTGTGAGGAGTCGAGAACTTCCTCAACTAAACGAAATCTTATGGTAATAGCTGGAATGAATATAAAGACGATCACATTCATAAGTGAATACATCGAGATAGGATTTATTCCTTCCAGATTTGAAGTTTTCTTTGAGGCTTTCTTTTTCTAGCAATAACCAAAATAAAGATATATTGTGACGACACTTGTGACTCCTGCTGTACCAGTGTTGGCGTGACTTACATTGAGTTTCGTGAGACCAAACGAGGTGAAGTTTAGTTCGCTTCAATGTCTTCGTCTTGACTGGTACACAATCTCGGAACAACTCCGAGCAGAACTCGGGGCCTGCCAAATTCTATTTACAGGCACAAAGTATCTATTGCCACTTCACTTAATTATGATAATCTATTTTCTCTTATATCTACAATGTACAATGCATAGACTGAGTCTGGCCACTCAGTATGAGATAATATTTACACAAAAAAGGGAACATAAAAGAAATATATGTTTCACATATACAAATAAAGAATTTATTATCTTTTAGATTGGCAATGTTGGACGCAGATGTCTCGATTGCTTGGTCAGGTGTCCCGGGTGAGGTCAGAAGAGCATGGCCACTCTAACCACGGTC
>NC_134778.1:95087887-95092887 GCF_046742065.1 Oratosquilla oratoria
GCATATGTACTGAGCTGTTGTTTCTGTGGTTTACCACTAACAAAGAATGGTCTATATGGAATGGTTTTCATTCCTAATAGTGCATAATGGAAAGGATAATGAAATTGATAATAATCGTAGTAATAGTGAAAATAATGCTTTGCATGAAATTATATGATTGGTAACTCTAGAATGGTGTTCACTCCTAACACTACATAATGGAAATGATAATGATATTTGTAGTTGTAGTTATAGTGACAATAATAAGGATGATAGTAGCAATGATAACAGTAATAATGTAGATAACATGAATACTGAAGTTAGAATATATTAATTGTTGTAAATGGTTTGAGCACCGAAAGCCAAATGGCAAGTACATCACCAGTTTAACGGATCCAAAGGAAAGGTTAATGTACCGCTAAATCCTTGAGCCATTTCTGATTCAAATCCAGCCTGATGGTTACCTAATGCACCCTGTGACCTACCCTGGGAATGGAGCTGGTTTCTCGACTTAACAGTGGCACTCTAAGATCCGATATCTCTTATGCTGCCTACATATACATTTCTCCATAGAAAAAGAAGGGACAGAAGGAGGGGAAGGAGATGGGGACAAAGGAGAAGAGGTGGGAAGTGGAAGGGAGGAAAAATAGAAATGAGACGAAAAGAAGAAGGGGAGAAAGAAGAAAATATCTATACTCAAGAATTGTGAAAATATTCACTACGGTGTGGAAGTAATGTTCTCGCTATTTGAAATAATATATGCTCTTTTTCTAACAAAGCGGGTATTGCGGAAAGGGATATTACCTGTCGGCAGACAAAGACAGAACAATTTATGACACTGAGGACACAAGACGCCCGGCAATCCTGGAGGTACTCTACATTAAAGAGAAATATCCTGTAATAAACTTACAATCTGACAATCTACTTGTACTTGCCCATCGTTGGACCCCTTTTCATGCCTGCAAACTTCAACAAAGACCTCCCCACTTTGCTCCAGGACCCCAAGAACTTTGAAACTGACCCCTCCATTCTTTCAATAATGCTTATAAATGTTTTTTCCAGTTGAACAGTCTTTTGTTTATATTCTATTTGGTTTATTAATTTCGATAATGTGTACTTCTTGACATAGCTATTAGTGTACTAAATTAGACATCAGTTATCTTTTCCAAGATAGATTTTTTCCCAGATTTCTACTGCACAACAAACTCTCGTCAAGAAAAAACAACAACTCAGTATTCGAAACTAAATCTGCCGTTACTTTTAATAATGTTCTTTTGAGGGACTTCTGTCCCAATGCACACATACATACATAGATTCATATGATTTATTGCTTCGAAATTCACTGGCAACACGGTTAGTGGCAACAACTCTTGGTCCCTCTCATAGATCTCTCTGGGAAGAAACTTTGAACTGTAGTCTGTGTCGCATTTACGTGGGACTTTATACCTCACCAGCTTACAGAAGTAAAAGGAAGGGAACAGTCACTGGTTGTCTGTTTACCTCCGCTAAAACAATTGAAGAAAATACACAGTTGAAGTTGATAGAAATGGATTTTAGGTTTGGTCAGAAGAAAGGGTGTCATTAAAGTTACGCTCTGTCTTCAAATAGAAAAGCAGATGTCGATGGCATTCTTGTTAGATCAGTTCTTACAGGTGATCGTCATTCATTCTTACATGAAAACATGTATGTATGTATGTATACATATATATATATATATATATATATATATATATACAGAAAGGTGTGTATAATATCTACATAAGCTATTATTATCGATATTATTGTTATCAATATTACTACTATTATCACTGGTGATGTTGCTATATCATTATCCATGTAATTTGTTAGTGAGCTATATTTTATCACAATTATTATCATAGATATTGCTGTTGTCTTGGCATCATTATTCCTGAAGACTTTGTTGTGTCCCACTTGTTAATTAGTAAGTGACACAGTAAATGACTAAGAGAAAAGCTCTTTCGATAATTCGTTATGTACATAAATTCGAATGTGTGAGTGCCTTCATCAGAGGTAAAACATTATTTTCTTTTGATTAAATATAAGAAATTGAAGAACCCGCATCCTTTCACACGTAAGGGGGGAAGTAAGTTTATATACATACAAGATGAGAAACTACCAACAAAATGCGTGAAAAGGAAAAATTTATATTTTTGTTTTTACATAAGGGTAGATCTTTTCAGATAGGTGTCAGCTAACTGTATGGCAATATTCACCATCGCTCCCAAGGTTGTGTTATGGAGATGAAATTGATAGTATGATAGTATCTAGAATCAATCTGAATATAGTATCCGGCACAGAAGGGTTAGAATTGATGACCTGATTTCAGTAGCGTGTTACCCGTTAGTGTAAAGTCAAACACAGGTGCTTCAGAACTTTTTCTGTGACAGCCAACTCGTATGTTCACTTTTGGCTGCCACCAGTCCTCCTCCTTAACTGAGCTTTATTCTCGTTCATTCGTACAGGCTGACGTTCCGAACGCCCGTTCGTAACTCGAAATGTTCAAGTCGTTATTCAACATCATTTTGAAGGTACTCAGATCTACATGCATAAGTATGATATAAAGTCAACACATATTGCCTTATTCTAGAACACATTACTAATGGCACATAAAACAAAAATTAATTGTAATACCGATACTCAGATCTACCTGCATAAGTATGATGTAAAGTCAATACATATTGCCTTATTTTAGAACATATTACTAATTGTACATAAAACAAAAATTAATTGTAATACCATCACTTTAATGTTGGAATTCTTATATTTGAAACCAGTAAAGTAGGCTTGAAGCTTCGTTCATATGTCTGAGAGATCGTAAGTAGAATGTTCGTAGGAAGAGAAGCGTCTGTATTCATCATAGTTCCTCCCCATCGGTGGCGTAGAGGTTATAACCTATCTCGGTCAACTCTTCCGTGCCGGATGACACAGCTTCTTCTTCTTTGTCTATTGTCACATTGTCTTATTCACTCCCGTAGTATCCACTCGATGATGAAGGCTCTCCCTCTTCCGACCTTACTATTCCTTGCGCCATTGATCTATTTTCACTCCTGCTGTAACCCACTGATTTCACTCAAATCAATGAAGTATAAATGAACTCGGAAGTAGATTGAATTCAATGAAGCAATACTTTTGTTTGTTGTTGCATGCTGCTGTATAGTAATGCATGAATATAATATCGTTTAGGGAAAAATCCTTATTAATGGATCCTTTATGAAACCTGTGCATAATTCTAACACTGTATTTTGAATGTGAAGTTATAATCAAGAAGTAACACAGACCATTTTTGCATGTAAAGGAAGGAATGTGGCAGGAAAGTGAGGTCTGGAAATTGGGAAAGGTAATAGGATTTGTTTATCATTTGCATCTGTGTTGTGTAAAGGTAGGATTACGATTGCGATAATGCAGAAATTAAGATGTGTGGAACGGACTGGAACAAAGTGGAAAATCGAATGGAGAATACCGCCAAGCTTCAATCTCCGTATTTCGACTTTGGAATTTCTTCTTTAATGCTGCTGAATAGTGTATGATTCTTATATCATAATGAATCAGATTTTCATAACATTTCGTGCTTTTTCGTCGTATTAATGTGTGAATTTTGCCTACGAATGATGTGGTTTTCCACCTTTAATTCGTATCCGCTATAAGAAAACATAGAATATGGTTCATTTGATTAGACGCTTCGATTATACTGTTTCGCTTACAGAATAATTTAAATATTGCACGTTTTGTTACATAGATAAGTACAGATAATAAACTAATCAATACCAGAGGCTGTATTTTGGTTATAATTCAACTATACTCATTGTATCTCAGTAATTTTTTTCATCTGACATTATGAACCGAAAGGCCTGTCGGCATGCCTCTACCATTGTTACTTATTGCAGCTAAGATTAATATTTCCTGCATTCATAGGATACCTGTCTAGATATACAGAGCCCTTTCCTGTTGTGTTTTCAGACTGCATATCGTATATAAACTCTGCCATTTACATCTACGCTGTTCCCTACCAATGCACTGGAACATGAAACGCAGAACAATTGATTATAATTGAATTTGCAACCATTACTGGACGAGTGACAGAGTTTGCACTTTCTTTCTCCTTCCAATTTTTAGATATCCATTGTGTCTCAGCTTCATGACTCGAAGCAGACTCATGACGTCATATATATATATATACTGTATATATATATATATACATATATATATATATATATGTATATATATATATGTATATATATATATGTATATATAGTATATACTGTATATATATATATATATATATATATATGTATATATATACATATATATATATATATGTATATATATATATATATATATATATATATATATATATATATATATATATATCTTTCGAAACGAGCTGGCACGTTGTTGGTGTAACTGTTTAAAGATCTTGTTCCTTTCAATATCAGCGGTTGACACTGTAACTACCCGGGTATCCAGTTGAGCTGAGTTTACTAAGTTTATGCCCTCTGTGTAAAGCTTGTTACACAGTTCAACTCCCTTTCAAAATTGACATTCTACTCGTACTTTTTACTGGCTGCTACTAAGGTATTTCATTAATCTCCGTAGCAACCTTCCATTTTAATGGGCATAATCTTTAAATTTTAATCAGTTTTGTGTTGGCCAACGCCAGGTGATTTTATTCAGTTAAGGCAGTGTTTCTGAACTTATGCGGGAGTCAACGGGACGTCCACTATATTAATAGAATAGAAATTGATGCATTAATTTGATAACTTATTAGAAATAGCACATTTTTAATAAAAAAAATGAAGTGGTCATTCATTTAATCCTGTTTATATTGATATTTTTTACGTTTCAGTGGTATTTCGAGTCACTAATATTTTTTTTTATTAGTACTCAGTACTTTATCTATCTATTCATTGATCTATTCATGTATTTATTCATTTATTCATTTGTTCTTTATAGGATTACTCCAAGATAATTAAAAAGTTAACACTCACCTGTGCGTTCTGTTT
>NC_134778.1:95095387-95100387 GCF_046742065.1 Oratosquilla oratoria
TGAGGGACCGAGCGCAGACATGCTTTAGGAAGACAGTAAATGATATGTTTGAAAGATAGAAATAGAGAAATCATAAATGCAGAGACAGAATGGTAAAAACGGTAGAAGAATTTTACCAAGAGCTTTACTCGTCGAAGACTGTAGTTGAGTCAGTAAATTCATGTGTAGACGTTAGTAGTATACCAGAGATTACAAAGGAAGAAGTAGAATTTGCACTAGAAATTATGAAACGAGGAAAAGCACCTGGGGAAGATGGTATATCGATAGATCTGTTGAAAGACGCAGGTAAATTAGTTCATATGAAATTAGCTCATTTGTACACCCAGTACTTACGTCGAGAAAGCTTTTCTAATGCGTGGGTCATTGCTATCGTGATTTTGCTTCATAAAAAAAGGAGACCAGAAGGACCTTAGTAACTACCGACCGATTAGCTTGCTATCAAATATATGTAAAGTATTCTCCAAGGTCCTTACAAGTAGACTAAGTCAAGTTCTAGTTGGAAATCAACCGAGAGACTTGCAAGATATGCTGAGTGATCTAAACAAGAAAAGTCTCAAAATAGGTTTAAAAATGAATAAAAGTCTAACCAAAATAATGCTCAACAATGAAGTTCAAAGTAAAGAGATTACAATTGTTGGTGAGTGTCTTGAAGAAGTTGAGGAGTATAATTATTTAGGCCAGATGGTGAAAGTGACGAAAGATCATGATAATGAGATAAAAAGATGCATTACACTTGGTTGGAAAGTGTTTGGTAAGTATAATAAAATCCGGAGAGGTTTTCTACCTTTATGTTTGAAACGTAAAGTTTACAATCAATGCATTCTGCTAGCAATAATCTACCGGTGTGATAATTGGAAACTAACGAAGGCGATGGAAACAACACTAAGGACTGCACAGAGGAGAATGGAGAGATCAATTATTGTAATAACGCTGAGAGACCAAAAGAGAGCAAGTTGGGTGAGAGAGCAGACTAGAGTGAAAGATATTGTGGAGGCAGTAAAAGAGAGGAAGTGGAATTGGGCAGGTAAGCTAGTGTGAACGACTGATGAACGATGGAGCAAGTGTGTTACTGAGTGGACGCCGCGATATAGGAAGCATGGAAGAGGGGGACCAGACAGAAGGTGGAGAGACGAAATCGAGAAGTTTGCAGGAGTGACGTGGCATAGGATGGCGCGGTCGTGTAAATCATGGAATGCTATGATGGAGGCCTTTGTTCAGCAGTGGACTCAGGATGGCTGATTTGATTGATTGATTGATTGATGATTGATACACAGACATGACAGAATTGAATAGACACCAAGAGAAATCGTTTGATTTATTAAACAAGCAATTGAAACAATTAAAGTGCTTATAGATAGTCACAATGTGAATAACTAATACTTGGTTGACATCCCCTAATCCTAATAGTTCGGGCTTTGAAGATGGCTTCCTGCTCTTTTTGCAAAATTGTCGGTCTAATATGCACGTGAGGTGTTCAATAGGGTTCATATCTGCGGACTGACTTGGCCATGGAAGTTTCCTGATCCCATTTGGCTCAACCAATTTTGTGTTGCTTCAGCAGCGTGACAAGGAGCTCAGTCTTCCATACATAGGAAGACATTTTACTCATTCTACCACTGGAGAATATTGGAATGAGTCCTTCCTTTAATAAAGAAACATATTTGCCTAAATTGAAACTTCCTTGACACTCCACAAGCTTTGATCGGCCATCACTCCAAATTCCACCCCACACCATTATTGAAATGCACCTATGTTTCACTATTGGCTGCAGTCTTTTGAGATCATACTCTTGACTACAAAGTCTCCAGACCCACACTCTTCCACTATCAGAAAATAATGCGAATCGTGACTTACCAGAGAAAATGACAGTGCTCCAAAAGGCCACAGGTCTCTCCACTATCTCAGCAGCCCAATCCTTTCTGCGCTTGATATTGGCTGGATGAAAGAGTGGTTTCCTTCTTGCAGCTCTGCCATAGTAACCCAGCTTGTGGAGATACCTGACAGCTGTTCTAGGATTTACATCAGCTTGTGCTGCTATGTAAGAGGCATTGCAACGTAGATCCTCTTCGACATTTCTATTGACAAGACGCAAGGTTCTTTCCGAGGCCCCGGGACGACCTGAATAAGGTTTTGTGCCCTTCTTGCCCTTTCTAGGGAATTGTACGATCACTCTACTAAGAGTATAAAGGGATATTGACAGATTCTCAGTTATTATGCGTTGACTAAGTCCACCTTCAGATAAGTCTACTGCTCCTTTGGTTCGTGGTATGATTGATTAATCTTGTATATAATCTAAAACATAAACCTAGGTAAATATAACATATTAGGTAGATTTGAATAACATTAGGCATTAGATTTGAGCAGATTGCCTTTTTCTTGGTGTCTATTCAATTTTGTCATGTATATACATATATATATATATACATATATATATATATATACATATATATATATATATATATATATATATATATATATATATATATATGTATGTATATATATATATATATATAATACTGATGACCCACTTTCGGAGAAGAAGAAGCAAAGATATAGAGATCTGTATATTTCGATCACTTACTTTGATCCTCTTCAGCAGATATGAATTACAGAGTAGAGAACAATGTGTCCGCAACGCCAGACATGTGACCTGAGCCCCCAAGGTCCAAGCAACGAGTGCCGGATACGTGACCTGAGCCTCCGTCCCTTCTTGCTACCTCACTGTTTCAGTATAAATACACATTGTTCTCTACTCTGTAATTCATATCTGCTGAAGAGGATCACAGTAAGTGATCGAAATATACAGATCTCTATATCTTCGCTTATTCTTCTCCGAAAGTGGGTCATCAGTATTATTTTACAAATGTGCTACGACATAACTTTGTCGTGATATATATATATATATATATATATATATATATATATATACATATATATATATATGTGTGTGTGTGTGTGTGTGTGTGTGTGTGTGTGTGTGTGTGTGTGTGTGTGTGTGTGTGTGTTTCTATATATATATATATGTATATATATAATATATATATACATATGTATATATATATATGTATATATATATATATGTGTGTGTGTGTGTGTGTATGTATATATATATATATATATGTATATGTATATATATATATATATATATATATATATATATACATATATGAAGAATGTATGACAGAATGAGTGTAAGGTGTGGTGAGGTAAACGCCAAAAAATCGTAGGAGTTTTATTACTAACGTTTCGTCCTGAAAGGACTTCCTCAGAGTATAAATAATCTAAGTCCCCTAAAGAACAACATGTCCATTATGAAAACCTTGGACATGGTACAGGTGAACCACATTGAAGAAGAGTATACAAAGAGGTCTATGATTAACTTGGTTCTTTCCAGAAGAAAAAGTATAATCCATGATGTAAAATGTATTCCGTCGTTGTCTCTAGACCTGAACCATCGAGCAGTAGTAGCAATACCACCCCAATGCCGTAGACTCAAAAGAAACACAATTGAGATTGAAAACCTAAAGGACCAAAGAGTCAGAGGGGAACTAGAAGATAAACTAGCAGAGATAACAATAACTGGGGACACTATAGAGCAGCAATGGAAAATTGCCCGGTTCCAAATTAAAAATATTGCTATACAAGTAGTCGGAATGAAATGGACAGAAATATGTAAAAAGAAACGGACAGCATAGTGGAATGCAGAGGTACAAGAGATGGTGGGAGAAAAAAATAAGTATTATAGGTTATGGATAAAAAGAAGAACGAAAAAAGCATGACAACAGTACGTAAGAAAGAGAAATGCAGCTAAAAGTATCAAACAGAAAACACAAAATGATTTTTTTTTTTTTTTTTTTTTTTTTTTTTTTTTTAGATTTCACCAGAGCCATTTTTTTTTTTATTAACCAGAGCCATTTTTGATACTTCCAGAGCCATGTTTTTGCAGGTTCGATTTCCTTCAAACTATTGGAAGCCTAACTCATTACTCATGTCGGAGAGAGTTTGCATATGTACAGTGTACGTATGCATGCGGTGATGTGGTATTGGGTATGGTGCATTGTACATGTAGTCAGTGCGTTGATTAGGCAGCTAGCTGCATGCAACTAATAAACTTCCCTGCATACAGGTACCATGCAATTCACAACTAGCGACATTATGTAGCACGATAGTCGTGTAGAGTCTAGTCAACATGTACTAGCCCATTCAACTCCGATGACAAGATTCTTGTCATTTGGTCAAATAAGACAAAAAATCATAAAACGTCAAACTGTTTGATCAAACACCAGAAAAATATGACGTCAGTCGATTGACCGCACGAGGACTGACGTCATATTTCTCTGGTGTTTGATCAAACATTTTGGTGTTTTATGATTTTTTGTTTTATTTGACCAAATGACAAGAATCTTGTCATCGGAGTTGAATGGGCTAGTAAACGCGCGCATGCAGCTGATACGAAGCTAGGCTAGGTAAGCCATTGAACTCTAGCAGCTATACTGCGTACACATATGTACGTACATCAACAAATTAAAGTTGATTGATGCGTTGCGTTTATGATATCCATTGATAATGATCACGGGTAAGTTGTGTTTGCTCTGATCCTTTCATCAATGGTGATGGGATTCAGGTATTGCCAAATGATGGATAATGCATGAAAACCGTTGAATCTTGCCGCGGGAGCGATTTTTTTGTGGAGGATCACTCCCGCTGTTGGATTTGCGAGAGCGACATTGGAACTTTCCCGAGCGAAATCGGTCGTCGCTCCCGTGTATTTTTTTCGCTGCCTGCAGAATAGTAGGAAACTACTGTATAGTATTGCTAAATCATATAGGAAGTATAACTACTCAATAAAGGATTCTCAAGGAAATCTGCTCACAGAGCCAGAAGAGATTGACAAGAGATGGAAAGAATATTTAAGCAGCTCTTAATCATATTAATGGATGAAATGATAAAGGAATTTAATTTCAGAAGAGGATAAAAGGATCCTATAGAATCAATGGAAT
>NC_134778.1:95102887-95105387 GCF_046742065.1 Oratosquilla oratoria
CACTCTATTGATAAACCAGTAATTGTCTATTTCCTTCTTAAATCTAATTTTATCAAATTCTTATCCATTACTGCGAGCCCTGGCGCCAACAAGAATAAAGATGCAAGAGAAGTTATTTAGAGTGTTGACACAATTTCAAAGGTCAAGAAAACTCAATAAAAGTCAGCTAACTGTACGCAACAAATTCTATTGAAAATTATAACATTATGCACAGGAGCTTCTTAATCGTAAGGATATTTACTTACAATTCTGTCCATTCTATTTCCCGGCTAGTCATACTGTTAGTAAAAATACGGGTGAAAACACAGACAGGCAGACAAACAGAGAGAGATTCAACAAGAAAATTTGATGAGAAAAAGTGAGAGGGAGGCAGAGATAAGAGAGAAGAGGGAGGAAAGGAGCAGTGGAGAGAAGAGGGGAGGTTTTTTAAGCGGAAGAAGAAGGAGAGGGAGGGAGGAAAGTAGGTTAGGAGTAGGGAGAGGGTAGGAGTGAAGGAGGGGCTACATAGGAAGATGTCGAACGCCTTTTTTTAACACCTCGTGAGAATTTGAATGAATAAAAGATTTTCTAATACGAGTAAAGGTACATCCTACTTTTCTCACATTACTATTACTCATAGTAGTGTCCTAAATTAAACGAATGAAATATATAAATAAATGTTCAACTGAGTAAACTATACAAACATACATATACCAACGATTTATTCCCACAATGAAACCGAGCCGAGGTATTACACAACGGTATGGATAAGAAGACCAGGAAATCCATAGAAGCTGCTTACATCACCACTCGTCCCAACATCAAGATTAAGGCTTGGAATCACCTGGGCTAAATCCTCGGCGAGTATAGCGCTTCACGATTGGCTGTCTCAGCGGACCAATCAGAACACAGCGTTCTACGCTCGCATATCCCCCTTGAGACGCAAAGTATGTATATAAACTCTGCACGTATCCAGTATGCTCATTCCTTTGAGAAAGTCAATAGACAAAACGTCAGGAATAAACGCTTCACTTCCAGTCCATGTTTCCTTTGCCGTGTTTATGCAACTTGTTCACATATATTTTCATATACCAACGACTTTTTCCCCCTTATAGGGGAGGTAGCCAAAGTCAAAAGGCATAAATCCACTCCCACCCATATCATCTCCACATACTCCACTCCCGTTGACCAAAAAGTGGTTGTTGCTACTAAACTTAGCTATAATAATTTATATTCTCCTATTTCTACATTGTACAATGCATGTACAGAGTCTGGACACGCATTATCTGTGCATGAGATAATATTTACAAAAAGGGAACATAAAAGGAACATGTGTTTAACGTAGGCTGATAAATAAAGTGTTTGACGTATGCTGATCTGGTAGTTTGGCAATGTTGGACGCAGATCTCCCGGTTGCTTGGCCAGGTGTCCGGATGAGGTCAGAAGCGCCTGACCCCTGAAGACAGCGGACGTTCCTTCTCACACCAAATGCGTGCGTGCGCGCGTGTGCACGCTAGACATCTAATGGATTGAATCTTTCCTTCAATCATCTTGCAACAATGCAGAAAAAGAGAAGACGGGGAAAAATCCCTATGGGCTGCGTCAAAATATTATTCACAAATATTCCCTGACCCCCCCTTCCCCCATCCACTCCCTTCCATGCATCACAGCATCATCCATACACAACCATTCTCCACTCACCCTATCTTCTGTCTTTTCCCGTCCTTTCTCAACAAACATTCCCCCCTTTACCAATTCCCCTTTTATCCCATCCGTTCATCTCATCCTTGGTAGCCCTTCATGTTCACTCCTCCACCTCTGCCTTCCACAACTCTTTTACTAATATTTCTTCACTCGTTCTTTTCATGTGTCCAAACCATCCCAATGCTCTTTCATCAACCCTATCTCCCAACTCCCTTTCCACCCTCGCTCTCCTCTTCACTTCGTTTCTCAATTTATTCAGCCTTATAACCCCTACATACTCCTCAGGCATTTCATCTCAAACACATGTAAACGCTTCCTTCCTTCCTCTTTTATGTTCTATTTTTGTGTCCCATACAGTGCTAAATACATTAAACAACCTAGCCAGCCAGTCCCCCATCACTGTACCTCCCTTTTTTAGACACTCCGCATGACATCCATCTAACCCAGGTGCTTTACCTGCTCCCATCATTTTAATAACTGCTTTCGCCTCATCTTTTCTTGTTTCTCCGCTATTTTTCTCATTCATCACTATCATTTTCTTAGCGCTTCCCACTGCAACTACCTTTCCTTCCCTATCCTTCACATTTAACAACTTAAAATACTCTACCAATCTTCCTCTTACTGCCTTCTCTTCCATTATCATCTCTCCATCTGCACCTTCTACCTTTTCTTCTCTACTTGATTCGTCCCTTTTCCCCTCTTAGTTTCCTTCCAAAACATCTTTATTATTTTCATTTAACAACTCCTTAAAATACTCTGCCAATCTTCCTCTTACTGCCTTCTCTTCAATTATCATCTCTCCATCTACACCTTTTAC
>NC_134778.1:95110387-95122887 GCF_046742065.1 Oratosquilla oratoria
ATGTATCCTATTTGATACATAATTATCTATATTATACACAATTAAGATTTCATATGGGAGAATTTTGTCTTCCCCAGAATAGTAAAATGGGGTGTTTCTCCTGTAGTTGTATTAATCTGGTTGTTTGGGGTACCTTTGATACAAGGAATCCAACTATTCCAAGTTATACTATGTGGGCTTATTAAACCTTTAAGGTATGAAACAATTTTCTTATTTAACCTCTCAACAACTCCATTGCTTCGAAGATGATTCACTAGAATGTTTACTTTATGTATCTCAAATAACCTACATAATTCTTCCAAGATTTTGTTATTAAACTCAGTACCATTGTCTGAAACTAAGATCTTAGGAGTAGTGAAACAACAGATTTTTTAATCATATATTACTGAAGCAATTGTTTCACCTCTCGTGTTTGGAATGGGCTGTAAATTACAAAATCTTGAAAGATAATCAATAGCAACAAATACATTTATATCCATTTTCAGACATGTGTAACTCCAGTGTATATATGTGAACTCTTTCCCAAGGTTTCTGCGAGATGAGATATAATAGCAAAGGAGCAGGTTTAGGTGTATTTCCTTTCATCTTAGCGCATTTCAAGCAATTTTCTATATAATCATATATATCTTTCTTTATACTTGGACAAAATTTAAGTTGCGCTTGACTATAAGTTTTATTCTTTCCTGAATGTGAACTACAATCACTTCCATGAAGTAAATTTAATACCTCTCGTACAAGAGTTTGTGGAATTACCAACTAATTCACTGGGCCCCTAGAAATATCCATCTCACTTACAACATTTTTTCTATACAAAAATACATTGTTCAAATAAAATTCCTCTATCTTATACCCTTTTGGTAGTTTTGGAGGAATTTCATCAAATTCTTGGCTACTTTTTTTCCAAGTATTATCTTTTCTTTGTTCCGTTATTATCATTTCCTCATCTAATGTTGCTAGTTCATCCATACTACAGATGAAATTGATCAACCATGACGTTGGTTGGTCAATATTTCTAGATAGTGCATCTGCTGCAACATTCTTTTTACCCAGAATATATTCAAACTTAACCTCATAACACTGATATGCAGTAAACCACATGGCTAATCTGACCCTAAGATTCTTATGCTTAAATAAGTTCTGAAAAGCTGTATGATCAGTCTACACTCTGGATACCCCAGTATCATATCTCTAAAACTTTCTAATGAATATATCACTGCTAAGATTTCTCTTCCTGTTATGGAGTAGTTTCTCTCTGCACTATTACAAAGTCTTGGTGCTTAAGCCATTGGTTTCAATGTTCCATTTCTTGAATCAGTATGCCTCCAAACCCTATGTCAGACGCATCAGTACAAAGAATGAACCCCTTATCATAATCAGGAAGTATGAGAACTAGAGAACTTGTAATTTGACTTTCAACATGTCAAAAGCTTGCTGTTGTGCAGGTCCCCACATGAACTCTGAATCTTTCCTCAACAAAGAACTTAATGGATTAACTATGTATATCATTTATAAATTTCCTATAATATCCTGTCAATCCCAAGATACTTCTAACTTTTTCTACATTGTTCGGAACTAGATAACTATTTACATCTTATACCTTTGAATTTACTGTACTAAGTCCATGCTTGTCTATTTTATGTCTCAAATATATAACACTGTCCTCCAAAAACTCACATTTTTCAAGTTTCACTTTCAATCCCTCTTCAACTAGTCTTGAGAAAACCAAATCTAATTTCTTAAAGTGCTAAACCGCTGTTTGTGAAACTATTAAGATATCTAGAAATACACTGATAGTGTTTCCTAACAACCCATCTAGAACTGTATTCATTAATTTCATGTAAGTTAATGGATTATTACATAATTTACATAACCTAAATGGCATTCCTTTGAACGAATAGTGCCCCGCTGGTGTAGGAAAGGCTGTAAATTCTCGTGAGTCTTCATGCAACTCAATCTACCAGAACGCAGACTTGATATCTATAGTGCTAAAACACCTATTCTCTGTTTCCAGACACCTAAGTATTTCTGCTATTACCGGTAACAGTAGTCTATCGGGTATAGTCTGTTTATTCAATTCCCTATAATCAATAAGTGGACGCATATTACCATCTGATTTTGGCACTAGAATCAAAAGAAAATTCCATTCACTTTTACTATGTTCAATAATATCCTGTGATAACATTTCAGTGATCAATTTACCTACAATTGCTAGTTTGGAATGTGCTAAAATGTAGGTAGGTATACAGATAGGTTAAATCCCTGGTTTTAGTTTTGTCTGATGTTTTAAAACAGTTGTTTTGCCCAAGGTGTCCCCAGGCAAAAAAATTGCTTTATTGTGCTTCAAGAGCAATGCAACTAAGCTTCCATCCAACTCAGGAGAACTAATAAGTTCTGGTTGATTCTTGCATTTCTTTCCCAAATCTGTTTCTTTCTGAATTGAACAGATTGATGAAATTGGTGATTTCACCTCCTCAGTACTCTCATTTAAGATCTTAATCGGTTTTGTACAAACTTGAAAACATCCTATTTGTGTACCTCTTCTTAAGACTATGTCTTTATTCAAAGTACTAATCACTAATATTTCTACCATTTTCTTGTTTGTCATATAAATCCCTGAGTCCAATTTCAGACTTTTTAATGTAATTGATTGTGGAATAGTTAAATTTTTAGTCTACAGCGCCTCCTTTCAATTTTACTCTTACTCTATTAATTGCTCTGGAGTGTAATAATGACGACTTTATTACGCCATCTTCCACAATTAGCAAGGTTTCGTTTGTAGTTGATAAATTATGAGTAATTTCTGGGATTTCTTGAACATCTGAACTGGTTTCACTATATGAGTCTTGATTTTCTGCAGGGCTGTGGAGTCGGAACACAAAACCTCCGACTCCGACTCCTCTATTTTTGGCACCACAGACTCCGACTCCGACTCTGACCCTCTATTTTTGGCACCACCGACTCCGACTCCGACTCCGACTCCTCTATTTTTGGCACCACCGACTCCGACTCGGACTCCTCTTCATGTAATTAACTGATTATGGCCTACATATTTCATAAAGCCTATACAACACACATACCCTCCAATCTTGAGTAGACTTATATCATTATAACTGGTTTATATCAAAGAATAAAGATATATGTTATAGTGTGGCTTTCCTATTTTTGACCTCTTCATTAATACCTTATTACTGAAGTAGAGATTTTTTGAAAGGATATTGAAGAAAATTCAGTAAAATAAAGATTCTATAAAGTACCTCTTGATTTAACTACATACTGGTACTGCTATACGATTATTATGATGGACAGTACTCTGGTTCTGGAACCGATCTTATCGATACGAGTACAATACAAGATACAGCTGAACATGTTTGAAACATGAAACTTTTTTCAACTTTAAATATCCTTATTTCAATAATTCAATGTTAAAACGTATAGAGGGGACAAAGAAGGGGAAAGGAGAGAAGTGATAGTATTGTTGCGTTAGTCTGCACTTGAAATCATAATTATCCCACTGTTTGGCAACACAGCAGTGGGAGAAACCACCAAACTGATGGAGTGATGGAAACGACGCATATGGAACTTGACAGGAATATTACAGTTCCCGTGACTGTGTGTCAACAGAAGGTATAAAATGGAGGTGTTTATCTAATTTATTCAAGTAATACTTTGGAAATTTATCGCTCTATGTATAAATTTGAAAGCCAGCGTTGCGCAAGGACGTTTTGGGGGTTTAGTGGGATAACCACGAAGATAAGATGATGAGATTTATTACATTTCATAAATATATTTTTTATATAATCTACTTATAAGGAATATGCACTGCATAACTCTACAGACTAAACGAAGGCATTTTAAAATGTAAATTTAGCTGGAGTCGGAGTCAGTATATTTTTACCGACTCCGACTCGAGTGACACCGTAATTGCTTCCGACTCCAACTCCGACTCCAGTGACCGTAATTGCTTCCGACTCCGACTTCGACTCCACAACTCCGACTCCGACTCTACAGCCCTGATTTTCTGTTTACCTATACCGTTCTGCCCCTCTATCATCCAATCAATCTAATTCAAGATATTCTCTTATTACAGATATTGGCTCTAAGTCTGAGTGATTTAAAAATGGGTTTAACTGTGATTTCACTAACATCCATAACTCAGCAGGACATATGACCATGCTTCCTTTTCTCATAGATGCAAATCCTATCAATATATTTCCTGGGAAAACAGATTCTTCTACAACTATCATTAGAATATGCAAATGCTCCTTTTAATATAAGATGACCTCTAATTCAACCTCACCTTTTTTTTTTCAACTGACTTCCTGTTCCTCTTTGCAATGAATAATGGATTGATTCCAGTATTTTCACTCCTGGTTTCTATTGGCTTAAAAATCTGCTAGTTATAACATTAAACACAGATTTTGTATCAATAAATATTTGCATAGGCTTATTGAATACTCTTCCCGCAATGAGGGGTCCTACAGAAGTCCTTCCAATTGTTATAGTCAATATACAATTATCTTTGATGTTAGTGTTTTCTTTCACGTTTCTAGCACTCTGGTCAGTAACACAATAATGTCTATTTGTATTTCTATGGGCTCTGTAGTTGTTGTATCCTGTGTCTGGTGTTGTTTTTTTTTTCGTTTTTTCTGGGTGAATACGAAAATTTGGTATTATTGCACAGTCCTGTGTACTATTCTCTGGTAATACAAATAGAAAGGTGGGTTTCTACAATGATATTCATCATTACCCTCATATTTGCAGCTTCTACAAACAGTTTCATAATAACATGCATGTACTTTATGCCCCCATTTATTACAATTGTAACATTCAATTCTATCATTCCTTGAAGTACTTCTAACTCTATGTTTAGAGCCTCTGTTTCTGTAATCACTCCTAGAGTTTATATTTTTTCTCTGTTGTTGGATTCCCACTGTCATCATATATGGAATATTTTTTCTCTATATTCTTGACGAAAGTAATATGTCTCCCCTAAATTCATTGACTGAGATCTTTATACAGCTTTTCTTCAGTTATCTATTCAAAATTATGAATTAATGATGCAAATGGTATTAACTTAGTAGCCCAAGAAACTTTTATTTTGTCACTAGATCTTTCTATCCAATCTGAATCCTTTAACATAGATATAATGTCTTTAGACCATCTGTCTACATTTGCTAAACATTCTGTGTTTGATTCACTTGTTTTTTACTCTATTATTCTAACTAAAGACCTGATAGGATCCTGATCACACTTTGATTTGAAATGTTTAATGAATGCCTTCTTATAAGCTTCGTATAGGTTGATATTTTCCATTTGCTGAAATTTTATTATAAGTCTAGCCCTACTGTTATCAGGATCTAGAATTTCTTTTAGAATTTCTATTTTCCTTTTTTTCATCTGTTATGTTTTAGTGACTATCGATGTTTCTGTCAAACTGAGAAACCCATTAACACCCACTGTATTTTTCCTCCCGAAAATCTTGGAATATTTGTTTGCGAGGAAACAACTTCATGTCGTAAAACCCCTGTTGTCATACCTTCAATTGTTAAAGTTGATTTAAATCGACTGCTTCCTTTTAGTCGTTCTCACACGTATAGCGCGTACTTCCCACGCATCCCTCGGTCACTAACTCGTCCTAGCAGTAGTCCCTCATTCACTCGTAATAGCCTCTAGTTCATTCGTAGTAATAGTCCCTCGTTCCAGCGTGCACTATTGCTTGTAGTTTATTGTACCAGTCTCGTAATCAGCATGCACAGCATAGCTACGTGCGCTAAGTCCTTTAGATGTAGTATTTTGCACTAATTTTAGCCACCAGTCAATTCGTTAGTAGCGTTGTGTTACATCCGTTTTGTCCCTATCTTGCCACCTCTTTCACCACTTTTTTTTTCTTTCCTCTTCAATCGTCCACTGTTATTTTCTTTTCCTTCATTCATAGTCGTAAATCGAGGTGAATTATTTTGTTTTCTGGGTCTATCTTCTGTTAATCTTTATACACTGCACTCTACAAAGTTCTTGAAAGGAATCCCACTTTCAGACAAGGAGAATTAAAATAATGACTACTTTTTTTCTGTAACTTTCTTCGGAACCTTTTCCACGGCGTACTCTCAAGGAATCCCGTCAAGAACACTTAATTTGGGTCCTAGATCAGTTCTGTACTGACGTCATGATTTCTTTATTCCAATGACCTTTCATGTTATATGGGCGTGATCTTACAATTGTGAACTAATTGACTTTCTCCTCTACCCTTTCTCCAATCAGATCCACGGTTGCAACTCCGTATGCAATACTGCTTACTCATCAAACCTCGAATTCACCGCACACTGACTTAGTTTACATATTGTATTCATCAGCAAAACATTAATCACTAAAATCGAGTCCCCAAACCCCTGTGTAAAAACATAACGCTGAGAGCGAAACTATAAACTTTCTCACCATCGAATTGCTGTTCACAAAAGAGCTGATCCAACATAAATGAAACTCCCACTATCTACCCTCTTTCTACCTCACTAATCTACCTATATCTACAAGCCTCTTACACACACACACACTGACACACACAAAGACACACACACACACAAACACACACACACACACACACACACACACACACACACACACACACACACACACACACACACACACACACACACACACACACACACACACGCACTCACACATGACTCGATGGCACAATTGGTACAGTTACCGGCCGCCACTACGGGAGTCCGGGTATGAATCCCACCCAGGACTGAAATAATTTTAGTATCATTGTCCTGCAAGTCGTTACTTCAACTCTCGTGGGAGGGGAGTTGGATGTGCGTGTGGTAGTAAGATCAGAGCATTACCATAGATTGGTCATGTATGAGCTCTGAGCTCACTTCCAGGAGGGAAATAGATGCCGATCACGAGTCCAACACGTGATCCAAGACCATGGTAAAACACATGCACGGACACATACGTACTCTGACACACACATACATTGACACAAACATACAATGACACACACACTGATACACACATATACAAACACACACACACACACACACACACACACACACACACACACACACACACACACACACGCACACATGAACTCACACACAGACACTGACACACACAGACACTAATACACATATGCTGACACACACAGACACTGACACACACATACACACACACACAAACACACACACTGTAAGAGGCCTGTAGTTGTACGAATGGAAATGAGCCAGGGCATTAGAATAATTCAGACTCGACGCCTGCTCTAGGGCGACGTTATGTCTATGTGAGGGCGACGTTATGTCTATGTAAACACACCGACGGTGGTGACTGTTTTATAATCGATGATGTAATCAAAACTCTGTAAGCGCAGGTTAGCTTCGTTTGACTAATGCTGAGGTAAACAATATTGCTAGTGGCATTGTAATGGCTTTCCGGTTTGGTGCAAGGTGGAGAAGGAGAAAAAAACTATTGGTGCATGAATTCAAAGTCACGCCCATAAGGAGTGACATTTATTTGAAAAGTCACTGGAGATTGGATTAGAAAAATTAGTGACGTCAGACGAAGGTAGCTTAGCGTAGGATACGGGATCTCGTCAGAGAGGATCAAGAGACGATCTAGAGAGACGATCGAGGGAGACGATCGAGAGAGACGATGTAGAGACGAGAGAAAGAGATCCTGAGTGTAACCAGAAGGTGAAATTACAGTGAAAGAAGAAAGAAAATTCACCACCCTTTTATTAACCCAAAGGACGAGAGAACTAGGCACGGGGCCTAGAAAATAGTGAGACTACAGGAAATACAAGGCATTGGGCCTACTGCTTAAGAGGAACTTGAATATTTAGTGAAACTCACGTAACGAGAGGCAAGGGGCCTCGAGACGAGTGATATTACAAGTCAAATTTAAGTGTAATGATCGAGGACCGACAGTGGTGGTGACAGTGGTGACAAGGGGTGGCGAAAGTGGTGAACAGCGGTGCGACGAACGAACTGAGTGTTAAACACCTCCGAAGAGAAGTGGCGCAAGAAGTCTACGGGAACAAGACAACCAAAATCAAGAGTGTATTAGTTCCAAGACGACTACGAGAGAAATCTACAACTTCAAGTAACTGCTACGATGGGAACAAGCATTCTTCAAGATTCTTCAAGGTGATCATCATCTACAAGGCGGTCTTCAAGGCAGAGTGTGTGATGGAGGAGGAACAACGTCGTTGACGAATGACAAGGCCGTAGAAGGACGTCAAGAGAGAAATTGACATCACGAAGCGACATCGCAAGCAGCCAGGATAAAGCAAGGTATTAGTATGAGTACCCCTCAGAATTCTAACGTGTTGAGACACGAAATTCACACATCAAATACAAATATTCCAAAATTCACAGGAGAGTCTAACACATATGGTGTAAACAAATTCCTCAACCTCATTGACACTCTTATAGTTAGTAAAAACATTACCAATGAGAATCGTAAGATTGAGATTCTCAAGGAGAATATAGATCCAGAGCATGGAAGGGCGAGGTTTGTCATTAACTTCCAGCAAATGGAAGAAATTAATCAATATGATAATTACAAAACGGCCTTTCTCAAACATTTCATGTCCAAATGTGATCAGGATCCTATTAGATCATTGGTAAAAATGATTAAGGAAGTTAGGACAAGTGAAACTGACACAGAGTACTTAGCTAGATTAGATAGATGGTCAAAAGACATGAATTCTATCTTGAAAGATTCAGACTGGATAGAAAGATCTAGTGAGAAGATGAAAATCTCACAGGTAATCAAATTGATTACATTTAGCTTATTGGCAAAGAATTCTGATGACTTAACAGCAGAAAGGCTGTACAAGGATCTAAAATCAAATATCTGTTTAGGAGAAGTAGATTATCTTCTTCAAGGATACAGTGAGACCAGAACAATAAACCCATATGTAATGCCTATAAATCAACAAAGCCAATATAGGAACTCTAGAGAGTTTAAGAAAACAGAAGTAGGACATAGGCGACATGCTAGAAGTCCATCTAGGGATAGGGATACCAGAATCCTATGTTTTAATTGTAATGCATGGGGACACAAAGCACAAGAATGTTTTTATGGGATTATTTGCAGAAATTGCAAATACGAAGGTCACAATGAGTATCAATGTAGGAACCCTCCATTCTGTATTTACCATAATAAAATCGGACACAGAACTCATGAGTGCCGGAATTTTCGGGTACCCCCAGGGCTAAGAGGAAAACCCCCAGACACAGAATAAACCATTTCAGACCTCCCCATATATATACCGATAGGCGATATTGTGTTAAATATGGGAATGCAAGAGAGATGAAAGAAACTGACAAACTGATAATTACTGTTGGTAAAACTTCTGTAGGACCTCTCATTGCGGGTAAAGTGTTCAATAAGCCTATTCAAATTTTTATTGATACAGGGTCTGTAGTTAATGTAATTACTAGTAAAGTTTTAAACCAGTTGAACCCAGGAGTGAAAATGTTGGAACCAATCCGTTACACATTGCAAGGTGTAACTGGAAATCAGTTAAAAATATTAGGTAAGATTGAGCTAGAAGTTGCCTTGTATACAAATGAACAATTGTACATCCCAGTGATAGTGGTAGAAGAGTCTGTTTTTCCAGGAGATTTATTGATAGGATTTGCAACTATGAGAAAAGAAAACATGGTAATTTGTCCTGCTGACTTAGGAATTTTAGTGAAGTCACAGTTAATCCCATTCTTAAATCAACCAGACTTAAGACCAGTGACAGGAATCAATGAATCCTTAGATAACATTTCTATCCTAGATAGCGTGACCAAGCGGTCCAACCCTACAGAAAGTAAAACAATTTGTGAACCCAACTCAGAAGTTCAGGAAATCCCAGAGATTACTAAATTATCAACCACAGATGCCTTGAGAATTGCAGATTGCGGATTAACAAGGTCGACATTGTTACATCCCATGTCAATTAATAAGGTTGAAGTGTGTTTGAAAGGAATCAATGTAGACTCTGAAGTAATTACAGTCCCAGAATCAGTTAAACTTAAAGGATTGAAGTGGGACTCAGGGATTCATAAGACAAATAAGAACAGAGTAGAAGTATTAGTAATTAATACTATGAATAAAGAGATAGTTTTAAAGAAAGGTACACAAATAGGATGTATTCAGGTGTGTACTAAACCTATTAAGATTTTAAATGAGAATAGTGAGGAGATAGAATTACCAACTTCATCAATTTATTCAGTACAAGAAGGCATAGACTTAAGAAATAGATATAAAGAATTATTACAATCAACTAATTGCCCTGAGTTGGATGAAGCTTTATTTGCTTTGCTTATGAAACATAAAAAAGCAATTGCTTTGCCGGGGGACGCCTTAGGCAAAACAACTGTTTTAAAACATCACATTAAGTTAAAACCAGGAACACAACCTATCTACATACCAGCCTACAGAGTTCCTCACTCTAAATTAGCTGTAGTAGATAAACTCATCACTGAAATGTTATCACAGGATATTATTGAACATAGTAAAAGTGAGTGGAATTTTCCGTTGATCTTAGTACCAAAGTCTGATGGGACTATGCGACCAGTTATTGATTACAGGGAATTGAATAAACACACCATTCGTGACAGGTTACCATTACCCATTATCGGTGACATTTTGAGAAGTTTGGGAACTGAGAATAGATATTTTAGTACTATAGATATCAAATCAGCTTTTTGGCAAATAGAATTGCATGAAGATTCAAGAGAGTTTACAGCATTTTCTACTACAACAGGACATTATGAGTTCAAGAGAATGCCATTTGGGTTATGTAATAGTCCATTAACTTACATGAGATTAATGAATACTATTCTAGATGGATTGTTAGGAAACACTGCCAGTGTATTTCTAGATGACATTTTAATAGTTTCTCAGACTGCAGTGGAGCACTTTAAGAAATTAGATTTGATATTCTCAAGACTAGGAGAAGCTGGGTTAAAAGTAAAACTTGAAAAATGTAAGTTCTTGCAAGACAGTGTCATTTACTTAGGACATAAGATAGACAGACACGGACTGAGTACAGTAAATTCAAAGGTTGACGCTGTCAAGAATTTTCCAGTTCCGACCAATGTAGACAAGGTTAGGAGCTTTTTGGGATTAACAGGATATTATAGAAAATTCATTCAAAGTTATGCTGACATTGCTAATCCACTAAGTTCATTGTTAAGAAAGGACTCAAAGTTCATGTGGGGACCTGCGCAACAGCAAGCTTTTGACAAGTTGAAAGATAAACTCACGAGTTCACCTATTTTAATTTTTCCCGACTATGAAAAAGAATTTATTCTTTGTACTGATGCGTCTGACATAGGATTAGGAGGCATACTAATGCAAGAGAGAAATGGAACTTTGAAACCCATAGCTTACACATCCAGACTTTGTAATAGTGCGGAGAGAAACTATTCTATAACTGAAAGAGAAACTTTAGCAGTAATTTATTCTTTAGAAAGTTTTAGGGATATGATACTAGGGTATCCCATCAGAGTTTGGACTGATCACACAGCTATTCAGAACTTATTTAAGCATAAGAATCTTAGAGGCAGACTTGCTAGATGGTTTGCGATACTTCAGTGCTATGAAGTTCAATTTGAATATATTCCGGGTAGAAGGAATGTAGCAGATCCACTTTCTAGAAACATTAGTCAACCAATGACTGGGACTGGGTTGATAAATTTTGTTTGTAGTATAGAAGAATTAGTAACTTTAGATGAAGAAATGCTAATAAGAGAACAGAGAGATGATGAGACATGTGATTCAATAATCAAGCATTTGATGAACCCAAGAGGAGATCCTCCAAAGCTACCAAAGGGGTATAAGATAGAGGAATTTCATTTGATTAATGGAATATTGTATAGGAAAACATTTGTAAATGGGAAAGATATTTCTAGAGGTCAAGTAAATCAGTTGGTTATACCACAAACTCTGGTAAATGAGATATTGAAGTTACTTCATGATAGTGATTGTAGTTCACATCCTGGAAAGGATAAAACTTATAGACGAGCACAACTTAAATGCTTTTGGCCAGGAATGAAGAAAACTATATATGATTATATAGAAAAGTGTGTAAAATGTGTAAAGGTGAAGGGAAATACACCAAAACCTGCTCCTATACTCACCTATCCCATTCCACAGAAACCTTGGGAAAGAGTTCACATGGATACATTGGAATTACCATTATCCGAGAACGGCTTTAAATACCTATTTGTTGCTATTGATTATTTTTCAAGATTTTGTATATTACAACCCATAATCAATAAGAAAGCTGAAACTATTGCTTCCGTAATCTATGACCAGATAATCTGTAACTTTACTACACCTAACATCCTAGTTTCAGATAATGGGACTGAATTTAATAACAAAATCTTGGAAAATCTATGTAATGTGTTCCACATCAAGAAAGTAAATATACTCGTTAACCATCCCCAAAGTAATGGAGTAGTAGAAAGGTTAAACAAAAAGATAATTATATGTCTTAG
>NC_134778.1:95140387-95142887 GCF_046742065.1 Oratosquilla oratoria
ACATAAAGACATAATTTAACGAATAAGAGATTTCATATTAATAGGAATTATTTGTAACCCTGAGATTCCTTCTTAACTCTATATATACATACATACATACATACATACATACATACATACATACATACATACATATACCAAGGCTTTTTCCCCCTTACAAGGGAGGTAGCCAAAAAGGAAAAGGCTTAAAATCATTCCCACCCATTCCATCCCTGAATACACTCCACACCCCTCCACCCTCCCTCTCATCTTAGCACCTCCTGGATGACGGGTCATCCCTGCACCTTGTCCACTGCCCTGGGTCAGAAGCAGTGTCGCAAGACACAGCACATCCACAGCAAGGCCGCTTCATTAAATCGGCGACCCCCCCTTCTCCGTCCCCCCATGCATAAAGGAGAAGACGGGGAGAAATCCCTTCGGGCTGCGTCAAAATTTGCTCACACATACTACCTCACCCCCCATCCCCCCGCGCATTCCACCTCATGCATCACAACATCATCCATATACAACCATTCTCCATTCACCCCTGTCTTCTGTCCTCTCCCGTCTTTCCTCAACAGACATTCCCCTCTTCCCCAAAGCCCCCTTCACCCCATCCATCCACCTCATCCTAGGACGTCCCCTCATGTTCACTCCCTCCACATCTGCCTTCCATACCTCTTTTACTAGTCTTTCTTCACTCATTCTTTCCATGTGTCCAAACCATCCTAATACTCTTTCATCAACCCTATCTCCCAACCCCCTTTCCACCCCTGTTCTCTCACTCTATCTAGCCTAGTAACCCCCATCATACTTCTCAAACACCTAATCTCAAACACATTCAAACTCCTTCTCTCTTATGTTCCATGTTTCTGCCCCATACAGTGCTGTTGGCACAATCACTCCTTCATATAGTCTCCTCTTAGCATCCATTCCCAAATGTCTATTTCTCATTACACTTTTTAATCCACCAAGGCATTTACTCGCTTCTCTCAATCTACATTCTACCTCCACTTCCACTCCTCCCTTTCCTGCCACGTTCGCACCCAAGTATCCAGTCTCTCTCCCTTAATGCTCACTTCCAGTCCGCTGCCACTTTCACCTCTTGTACATCTCATTACCTTACTTTTACCCATATTCATCTTCAACTTCCTTCTTTCACACGCTTTCCCAAACTCTGTCACCAATTTCCACAATCCCTCCTCCGATCCTGCCACAAGCGTAGTGTCCGCCGCAAACAACAACTGGCTTATCTCCCACTTTCCTCCATTTTCTTAAACCATCTCCAATCCCTGACCCAGAATCCTTGCATTTACCTCTCGCACCACCCCGTCCATGTATAAGCTGAGCATCCTTGACGAAGTCCCACTTTACCTCGAACCACTCACTCTCTCCATTTCTAATCCTGACACAAGCTCTACTACTCTATACATACATACATACATACATACATACATACATACATACATACATACATACATACATACATCTATATACATAAAAAAATATTTCTCTCTAAACCTTCCAACCTCCTAGTCCGGAAATGAGTCAACACCGGAAACACTAACTCCCGGGGACACATCTGATAGACGTGTCTTTAAGCAGCTCTCCGTGTGTTAATCTAATACGTTAATAATATTACCATGGAAAAAGAAAGTGGTGCTAACAAGAAAAAGAGAATCTTTAAGGAATTCTGACAAAAGAATCTTTACGAAATATTAATGAGAAAATATTTACGAAATATTGCCAAGAGAATCTTTACGAAATATTGCCAAGAGAATCTCCACTCCACTAACATAAAAAAATATTTCTCTCTAAACCTTCCAACCTCCTACGCAAGGCCCAACCCGGAAATGAGTCGTCATTGGAAACACTAATATTACCATGGAAAAAGAAAGTGGTGCTAACAAGAAAAAGAGAATCTTTACGGAATTCTGACAAAAGAATCTTTACGAAATATTAATGAGAAAATATTTACGAAATATTGCCAAGAGAATCTTTACCAAATGTTAACAAGAGAATCTTTACGAAATATTACCAAGAGAATCTTTACGAAATATTGCTAAGAGAATCTTTACGAAATATTGCCAAGAGAATCTATATACATAAATAAAGTTTTTCAGTTTTGAAAATTTCCTGGCGTTTTTATGACCACCTTCCGAAATTTTATTGCCTTTATGATTGACCTAACGAGAAAGAGAAACAGAGAGAGAGACGAGGGGAGAATTTGACGACAACGTCAGTAGACTTTGACGACTCCTTTTGGAGACTGAAGACTCCTTCGGGAGATTTTGAAGACTCCTTCGCAAATAGGGGAAGAAGAACCTGATCAATCCATCGTGTGCATTCCAAGATCAATTTTCAGTAAGACAGAAGAAGAAGCCGTAGCCATGATTATGCCCGAAGAAATTTACACAGTGGATTATTCTAAAGACCTTTCACTGAGGGACATCGTTAGAAAGAGAAGGAAGATTTGAATTTCCACTTATGTGTTTAATGTATTTTTCATGTACAAAATCGT
>NC_134778.1:95145387-95150387 GCF_046742065.1 Oratosquilla oratoria
AATAAAAAATACGTTTACAAGGATACTAATTACACTGGTCAACAAAGAATTTGTCCCAAAGAAAACAAGAGCTGTTTCTTATATATTTTTGCATGCAAAGTAAAAAAAGGAATGTCTAATTTTTTCCATCACCCACAGTTTGTGTTTCACGGTATGTTACGTTACGTGTGTTACGTGGGATAAATTTCAATCAAGTGATTGGCAACATTGAGTTTGGCAACACTGCGTGAGATTGTTATGCACTTTCAGCCAATCTGTTCTTCAAGTGAACCACATTTATTGAGTTAGGGAGATCTGAATGATCTTCCGAGGGATTTAAACATGTCAGAAAAACAATCTGACCTTCTTACATCCAGGTTAAAGGGCTGGAATCTTCTCCAGAAAGAATCCAATTTTAGTTTTTATCGTAAACGAAATTGTGTTTTGAGCCTTTTTTTTATATTTTATTTGAGGATGGAGTGGTGTTTTGCAATGATGTATATTCTGTTATGGAGGAACTTAACCATAGATATGACAGGAATCAATGGCGCTTGTTTATTAATTCTTGAAAAGTGAGCTTGAAAGCTGTTTTGCTCCAGAAAGGGAAAAAATCCTTCTGTTCCTCCGGCCCATGCAGCTAACATGAAGGACACATATGAGAGTATTAAGCTTTTATTAAAAAATAATAATAATAATATGAGGAACATAAATGGAATATATTTGGTGACCTAAAGATTACTTGGAATGTAGCTGGGTTACACAAAGTTTTGTTGCTTTCTCTGTGAATGGGACAGTCGGGATGATACAAATCATTATAAAAAGAATGTGTGGCCGAAACGATCTCTGACCCCAGAAAAAAAAGAATGTTGTCAATCCCCTCTTGTTGATTCAAAGAAAATTTATCTGCCTCCTTTGCATATTAAGCTAGGGTTAACGATTTTTTTTTTGTTAAAGGTGTGGATAGAACTGGCAATGGATTCACATATTTGAAAAATAAGTTTCCTAGAGTAAGTGACGCAAAAAATCAAAGAAGGTATTTTTGTTGTACCACAAATTAGGTAACTGATGAGAGACCAGAATTTTGATGAAGACCTAGATGAACTTAAAAAGGCTGCATGGCTGCCATTTAAGAAAATTTGCGCAGAGTTTTTGGGGAATCACAAAACAAATAACTATTCTGAAATCGTGAAAGAGCTACTGACATTGTGCAAGGCCTTGTAATACAATACGAGCCTAAAAAATTCATTTCCTAAACTGTCACTGATTTTTTTTTTTTTTTTTTTTTTTTTTTTTTTTTTTTTTTTTTTTTTTTTTTTTTACAAATCTTGGTGCCGTCAGTGACGAGCATGGTGAGAGGTTTCACCAGGATATTCTGAACATGAAAACTCGGCATCAAGGGAAGTGGAGCTCTTCAATGTTGTCCGATTACTGTTGAATACTCATTCTTATCATTAAGTTCCTCCGTAACAGAAGCAAAATGCACTCAAAAATAATACATTTCTACATATTAAAGGTAAAGATAATTGAAATATCAGCCTCATTTATTAGTTATAATTGTTTGAATATTAATATGCTATCACAGAAAAACTATGCTTGATAGAAAAATTCTGAAACCACATCTGAAATCAGCAGGAAAAAATCTATCAAGCTCACCTCCTTTTACCTGTGGGACAGATATTTTGGTAAATTTTGTTGACCAGTGTTATTATAGACCATACTCGAGTTTATACAGTAATGCATTGGAAACTTTCTATTCTGATATTTTTTTATATGATCCTTTTACTAAACTTTATCAGAAGTTTTATATATGTTAGAATTTCTACCCATTCACATTTGGTTATCATTATTAATCATCCTCCATTCATCTACTTAAATATGTTGGTTTTGTACCTTTTTTTCTTACATCCAACTGAAAACTTTTGAGGAATATACAGTCAATAATTTTCATCTTTTTTTTTATAAAGACAAGAATGGTTTATCTAAACATTATTTACACTACACTGCCAACAAATACGCCATTAAATATGAAAAAGTTAGATACCAATGTCCTTTGAGATTTAAAATCAAACTATGCTTTTGCATATGTGTTCAGTTCTTCCAGATTGCATATCCTTCTCTGAACTTGGCTCAGCTGCCTTCTACGCTTGCAGATAGCAATGGTTTCTCCCGATTCCTGTTGTTATGGACAGATCACATACCTTCCATCATTCAGAATCATACAACTTTCATTTCATGTATATCTGAAAGGAAATGCATGACTTCTACCTTTACTACATTCTTCTAGATTTCATACAGACATAGGAGGGTGATTGGATGTCGATGTAACCTAAGCCTCATAATACATTGACACTGGCGCGTAATTATCAACAGCTACATAAAATCTAATCAATCTTTTATTGGAAAGACCATTTAAATTAACATACTCTACCACTGGAACTTTAAGCATTGGCTGTGCGACTGCTTACGAAGTCGTTCCTTTTATACGGTCAGCGTAGTACAACGGTAACGTCACTGTCTTGTGTTAAGGAGTCGCACAGCCAGTGGCTCAAGTCCCAGTGACAGAACTTGTTAATCCATTTATCGTAAGTTCACACATTACCTTTTAACCTCCCATCTCCATTACGTTTCCTTGGCCCCTTTCAAGTATTTAAGTATTTATTACTCTTACATTGATCACGTTTCTTATTACTATTTTACATACTTTGGCTTCTAGATAAATTATTTTATACGTTTTCTTTCTGTGTATGTTCAGTTAATAAACCAGTCTTATCTCTGTTGTAATGTACATATTTTTACCTGAATTACTGTAGGTTGACCGTATGATTCCTTTGTGTGTATTTAAATGCTCACTACATGTATCATCTGTGTCATGAATATGCATTACATTTTCCAAGTCTATTTCATGAAAACATTTACTGTGGTCTGATGAGTTATCGGTTCCAAAAGCAAACCATATCTCTATGATTCTTGTACTTTTTTATACTCCGTTCCTTTACTGGGTAGTCATGGCGGTATGATATCCTTTGCTAACGAGAATGCATCTGCGATGCTTGTCACTCCATTTTCTCGTTTTGTATGAAGATGGTCAAGCATTGTTGGTTCGGCATTCATGCATGTTGTGTGTGTGTGTGTGTGTGTGTGTGTGTGTGTGTGTGTGTGTGTGTGTGTGTGTGTGTGTGTGTGTGTGTGTGTGTGTGTGTGTGTGTGTGTGTGTGTGTGTGTGTGTGTGTGTGTGTGTGTGTGTGTGTGTGTGTGTGTGTGTGTGTGTGTGTGTGTGTGTGTGTGTGTGTGTGTGTGTTTTCTAGCTGTTGATCATGTTTAGCTCGTGATCAAGAGCTATTACCTTCCCGGATGAAAACTCAGGGTTCATATATAGCTATATCTATAGATAACACTATGACCGCACACACACAGTCATTCTTTGCCCACCAGAGCTGGGGTGTCGGTTTAAATTGCTGTGATGCTTTTTCTCTTTGGGTCGGGTATTGAACTCGCATCGTTGATTTAACGGTCGAACACAGTACCACTGCACCAGTGTGTGTGTGTGTGTGTGTGTGTGTGTGTGTGTGTGTGTGTGTGTGTGTGTGTGTGTGTGTGTGTGTGTGTGTGTGTGTGTGTGTGTGTGTGTGTGTGTGTGTGTGTGTGTGTGTGTGTGTGTGTGTGTGTGTGTGTGTGTGTGTGTGTGTGTGTGTGTGTGTGTGTGTGTGTGTGTGTGTGTGTGTGTGTATGTATGTGTGTTTATGTGTGTGTATGTGTTTATGTATGTGTTCTTGAATGTGTGTGAATGTGTATATTTCAATGTACTTGTTCACACTTGCCCGCTTCTATGGCTACATAGTGTTCATGCCTAATATATATTCGCAAACGTATATTGATAGGTATCGAAAAATGTTTTTGTTTTAGCGGTTTATCATTGGACACTAAGGTGAAAACTCGCAAAATAGAAAGATATCGTGTTCGAAACGCTTCACTAGTCGCTATAAACGTTTGACTAATCGAGTTAAAGCTGTATTGAAAACCCAAAGGGAGATATATAGTCGAAAGTGTTTGGCAATTGGAAATATGAAAAGGTTAACTCACAGGTCAAAAGGTTGATATGACACTCGACCTTCCTGAGACCATGGCCGGAAAGTCCTTTAGGTTCTTGTGTAAAAACTCGAAACCAGGGCAAGTACAGGCCCCGGCACAAGTTTTATGTTATGACCGAAAGGGTTCCCATCCTCTTGTATAGCTTCTGAACATCACAGTTTCCGTCCAATTGGTTTTTCCAGTCGTCTGTAGAAACTATAATGTCCGAGTACCGATATGCGGCATCACATGTGAGGCTATCCAATATCGCTTTCCGGCTATCAGTCTATGATGTATTGAAGTTTCAATTCAGCCTCATAAAAGCGAGGGAAAGTCTCGTTCCGTCCCGCCTTTTATGGATCCAGAAAGTTGTTCCGAACAAAAGAAGGCGTAAAATATGATTATTGTACTGCAAGATATCAGACACAATGAATGAGCGATTTTTTTTCTTTTTTTTTTTTTTTTTGCTCAGTTCTGTTTTTCCTTTCGTTCTTCTAATCTCACCCATTTGTGCCACTCCCTCACTCCCACGATCCCTCACTCTCTCACTCCCTCACTCTCTCCCTCTCTCATTCCTTCGATACCTCTCTCCCTTGCTCCAACCCTCCCACGCACCCTCACACTCTCGCTCCCTCGCTCCCTCACTCCCTCACTCCCTCACTCCTCACGTCTTCACTCCCTCACTCCCTCACTCCCTCATTCTCTGTTACAAAGAAACTGTGTTTGAGGTAAAATATTACCATTGCTTTTATTCTAGAAATACGGATTTATTGTCTGTTACACAGCAATCCCATACAAGTGATAGCGCCAATATATTATGTAGAATCCTTCAGATATTATAATCAGTGTTATATGCTCTGTGGTTGATATATGATTGATGAATATCAACAGATATATTAGATAATTCAATAGAATGGGTGAGAAAATAAGAATTCTATCTTGTGAATACCGAG
>NC_134778.1:95155387-95165387 GCF_046742065.1 Oratosquilla oratoria
AAATGTGTATGCACAAATGTGTGTGTGCATGCGTATGTGCGTGCATGCGTATATGTGTTACTTGACTCAGAGATCACATCGAGAGACAAAATTATTCGTGACTCACAGCATGGTTTTTCCAAGGATAAGTCATGTGTTACTATTCTTCTATATTTTCATAGTAAAGTATATAATGTGTCAGATAACAATGATAGTTACGATGCTATTTACCTTGAATTTAGCAAAGCGTTCGACAATGTACCCCAGAGACTTACTAAATAAAATCAAAACCCGTGGCATAGAAGTAAAAGTGTTAGAGTGGATTAAAGGTTGGATCAGTGTCAAAAAAAAAAAAAAAAAAAAAAAAAAAAAAGGTGTAAATTTCAAATGGGGTAGTGTTTCTAATGGAGTTTCCCAGGGCTCTATTTTGGGCAATTTATTGTTTATGTACATAAACGACTTGGACAATGGGATTGATAGTAATGTTAGTAGGTTTACAGTCAACTCTAAAATAGGATACCTAATTAGGTCAGGAGACGACACCGAGATTCTGCAGAATAATCTTTAAAATTTGTTTATATGGTCGATGAAATGGCAAATGGACTTCAGTATCTCAAAGTGCAGCGTAGTAAACGTAGGGCTACACAACCCCGAAAACAGTAATAGCTTGGATAATACGTTTTTAGAGAAAAATGAGTGCGAGAAAGACTTGGGAGTTCTAGTGAGTCCTAAATTGAAATCCAGAAAACATTGCATTAGCGCCAGGAATAAAGCTAACAGAGCATTAGGTTTACTAGGACGGTTACGAATGGAAGTGCAGAGATAATTATCAAACACCAGTGTTAGTTAGACCCACCTTTGACTATGCGATATATTTTTTGTCTCCGCCCTATAGAATAAACATCAATTCACTAGAATGACCAAAATGATACATGGGCTCAGAAATTTACCTTAGGAAGAAAGGCTTAGGCATCCTAACTTACACTGTCTGGAAAGACACAGAGTGTGTGGGTGGGTGGATATAATAGAGGTGTTAAGTAAATCAAAGGCTTTAAGAAGGGTGACGCAAATAAGAATATCATATTATGACATAGGGCAGGACTCGCAGTAATGAATCTAAAGATCAACTGAGGATGTTTTTGATTTCTTTATTTTTTGTTATTTCATATATGAAAATATAACTTAGAAGCAGTTATAACACAAAAATGCATGTTTTTAGCATTTTATAGTCTTGATTTTATCCAAATAACATGATCTTAAAAATGCATGTTAGCAGACGAACTTTAAATGTCATAGTTACATTTTCCACCGCTAGGGCAACTGATGATGTAATGACTGCTATTTACATTCTTTAACATACCTTCACATCGAGTGGAGAAGATTTATCGGATTTAGATGTCTTTTCATGTTCCATAAACTCCCCTGGTTTACAGTAATGATAGACGTAAATGTTATATTCCTATAAATAATGTTGACAGATTAAATTTCATACACTGAAAACAGTTCTTTTTGTTTCCATGATATTCTTGAAGTCATTAGTTCTGACATCTATGCCAGTTGATTTGAGATGACCAAACAGAAAACATTGCATTAGAGCCAGGAATAAAGCTAACAGAGCATTAGGTTTACTAGGACGGTTACGAATGGAAGTGCAGAGATAATTATCAAACACCAGTGTTAGTTAGACCCACCTTTGACTATGCGATATATTTTTTGTCTCCGCCCTATAGAATAAACATCAATTCACTAGAATGACCAAAATGATACATGGGCTCAGAAATTTATCCTTATTTTGGTTTGTTTAATAGTCAGTGATAATCAAAACCTACAAATCAGGTTCATAAAACCCTATGTGCCCAGTGTCTGGCATTTCTGGTTCCCAATCAGGATCGGTGTCTTTCATGTTATCAACATGTCGTCCTCCACTGGATCTTCGTCACTATCACTACACCCAAGACCCGAGGATTTGTCCTACTTTGGTGCAGATGAGGCAACTGCCTCGGGTAGGGACGCAGAGACGTCTGTGACAGATTCAGTATGGGTTGACGCCACCTCCTTCAACCAAACTGGGCAACCACTCACTTAGACACCGACATCTTTAGTCATGACTCTTTTCATTGTGTCCCTCTGTTCACCGCTCCTGGCTTTATGGAAACTGTATAGGTTTTTGAAACTTCAGACTTGGTGGTACAAACGCTTGAGTTGCAACAGAAATGGATTTCATAGGCTGAAATGAGTAACACAAACTTTCAGAAAGTCTATGCATGAATGAATCATCTCCTGAATTATGCCGAGTTTCATATTTACAGGCAAAGGTTTCAGGAATTCATGATTTACATATTCTTTTTATCTGTGGTACAATGAAATAGACCTATGTAGCGAAGAGAATACAGAAATCATTTGACTGAAAGTAGAGGAAGGATAGTAAACGATACTCACAGACATGTCTATAAGATTATCTGTCATAGGTAGCGGTTGCTGGGGGAAAGAGAAGCGTTGTTGCATTGGGTGGCTATTGAAACCAATAAGTACTGAACAATGTATCTATCATAAGGCGACAAAGGACCACAATTATAATATACGTTTACAACATGGAAGCGAGTTAGCAACTGCGTCGCGTGAGATGCTGCCTGACTTGGCGGGAAGCATACACGACCGTATGGTTTCATTAGAAAATGGGCATACGGAAATACAACCAATTAATACAATAATAAGTACAAAATAATTATTAAACATGTGACAAATATATAAGGGAGAAAACATGTATCTCCCGATCTATTAATACATACGCACAATAATCATAAATGTACGCTGCTATATACGTACACCATAACATTGCTCGGCCACCACCACTCGGTGACCCCACCGAGCAAACGAAAAGTACAACTGACAGCAGCAAGAGAAAATGGACAAGTACATAGGCTATTCCACACACACAACAGTGTGAATACAAATTTGTGGAAAAGAATGATTAAATCAGCATACCCAATGCAGACACCTCATTATAGAGTAGTTTTACAAAAGTGTAGAGACAAAAAATTACATAAAAATATATAATTACATGGCATGTAAGGACTATATACATGAATACATAAAAATTGTACACAACATACAAAGATATACAAACTGGTGCCAGTTAAACAAAAGAAAAAAAATAGCAATTGCCTGACGTGCGGGACATGACACTTAATAAGTAAATTAAAGTTACACATAATATAAATCAATACATTCAGTAGATAAACAAGATATACTCATTATACAAAAAATGCACTTAATAACTAAACAATAGGTACACATACAAATCAATGTACTAAATAGAGAAACATGATACAAAGTATTGGACAAGACAAGTATGAATGATAACATAAGCAATGCACATACACAATTGTGAAGACATAGGACCCCTTGAACGGAAGTTATAATTGTGAGGGGTAGATACAGAAGATAAAATTTGTACATTGAGCCTTGGAGGAGGCCGGGTAAATGCAGGTATATGCACTCTTGTCACCTGAAGTCTATCAACATGCACCACTTCGCTCAGTCCTTGGGAAGGATCAGAGACCTTGAATTTATTACGATGCAACTTTTCAGTAACTTAAAGGGGGTTATAGTCATCGAAATTGTAGAGGGGATGAGCAGGACTGTCAAGCACATCATATGGGAGCCGTTTTTCTATTCCATAAATGACGTAATGAAACGTATTGCCTTTGTAGACATTAATGGTGCTGTTAATACAGACACTGACATGTGGAAGCCAACCCTCCCAAGATTCATGAAGGCTACAAGCAACGTGCCTGAGTATATCCAAAATCTTTCTATTCGTCCTCTCTACAAGACCATTGGACGTAGGATGGTAAGCAATCACGAATGTTTGCGTGATGCCGTAACGCTTACAAATGCTTGCTAAGACCTCATTTCTAAATTCCGACCCATTGTCACTAAATGGCACCGAAGGAGTAGTCTATAGACAAAAAAACAGAAGAAACTAAAGCATGGGGAGACTTGCTACATAAGAGAGCCAATATTACAAAATGACTAAAGTGGTCCACACACACAAGGACATACACAGAACCTTGCGTACTACGAGGCAGTTGTAAAAGGTCTATAGCTATTGTCTGAAATGGGCGAGAAGGAGTAGGGTACTCTATGATGGGAGCAATGTGCGTTAAACCTTTGTTCTGGGCACAAGAACTACACTGGGCTACACGGGAGGTAATGTCCAGTCGCATTTTTGCCCAATAATACTGGCATAGCCAGGGTTTTATCACGACCTGGGTGACCAGCCTGAGGGGCATCACGAGCAAGGGACAGAATAACAGGAACTAGAGACTCAAGGATCACTAGATGTACCACACCCTGCTCAAAAACTTTCACATTTCTAATGAGAACCTTGTCCTGAAAAGAAAATTGGGACAGGGGAACAGGTGAATCTGGTAAGGTGGTATTATCACCAGACTTCAAAGCATGAATAACAACAGACCAAACAGAGTCCTGACGCTGAGCTTTGGCCAGACCTTTCGGAGAGAAATTGTCAATCACTGTAACTGCAGCTACAGGTTCATTACGTAATAGTGCATTAGCAACTTTGTTCGCACGCCCTGGAATATGCTTAAGGGTTGGGTTAAATGTTTCAATCGTGAGAAACCATCTGGCTAGACGGCCATGAAATTTTTACTCTTGAAAAGTTGTGTGACAGCAGTGTGTTCTGTGTAGATTGTAACAGGATTTCCAAAAATTATAACACGAAAACTCTTTAAAGCCCACACCACTGCCAGGGCCTCCAAATGAGTAACAGAGTAGCGAGACTCAGGCTTCTTAAGAATGCGGCTAGTTTATTCAAGAACAGTGGGTCTACATCCATCTACTTGCTGCATAAGTACAGCTCCAGCATCTGTACCAGATCTGAACAAATAGTAAAAGGAAGACCAAAACAGGCGCTTCAGTAAGTACAAGCTTCAAGGAATAAAAACTTTCCTGATGAACATCGCGCCACTGGAAGGAAGTGTCCTTCTTGAGGAGACGTGTTTGAGGGGAAGCAATTGAAGCAAAATTCCTAATAAATGCACGATAGTACCCTGCCAGCCCAAGAAAGGAACGTACATGCTCAAATGACCTAGCTGTAGGGAAGTCCCTAACCGCCTTGACCTTATCGTCAGTAGTGTGAATACCATGTTTGTCAACAACATGATCTAGGAATTGGATATTACACTTAAGAAAAGAACACTTGGGTAATTTGAGCTCCAATCCAGCATCAGCAAACTGTTGTAAGAACATGGACAACTTAGTGAAGTGGCTCTCCACATCCTTGGAAACTAAGATTAAATCATCCAGGTGAACAAAAGTCAATTCCTTACTAGACCATGAAAAATAGAGTTACTCAAACGCTGGTAAGTCAAGGGATTACTCCGCAACCCCATGGGAATACGAAACTATTCATAATATCAATTGGGAGTTAAGAAGGCCGTAATCTTACGAGACTTCTCCAAGGAAATCTGCCAAAACTCCGCTTTTAAGTCTAATGTGGTGAACACCGTATTACCAGTTCCAATGGACTGGAGAAGGTCACTTAATACAGGCAAAGGGTAATGGTCTGCACTAGTGACATCGTCAACTCTCCTATAATCAATAACAGGACGAAAAGATCCATCTTTTATAGGCACCAGGGGAATGGCTAGTTCCATTCTGAGTGAGAATCTTGTACAACGCCTTCATGTAACATGTCGTCGACCGAGGACTGTGCTACGAGCCGACGAGAATGAGGCAACCTGCAAGAGCGAGCGTAAACAGGACAAACACCTGGTTGAAGATCAATGCTATGAACCACGCGATTTGTAACTCCTAACGGATCACCAGGCAAAGTCAAAGCCTAGCAATTCGATAAGACGAGGCGTCTCATAAGGAAAATTAATCTCACCTACAAACGTGAGCTTTGCCACTTCTTTGTGGAGACTGTAGCACAGAAGCTGCAATGATAAGGGGGAATTCTGGAAAGGATCAACGTCAACTACTTAAAAGGAGCCTAAGTGACTGCCAGGAGAGAAAGTGATAGGAGCACCCGTGACGTTGGTTACCATAGCTGTGGTAACATGATCCTCACCCTTCCAAAGCAAGGCGACGAACACAGAGTCAGGCTGTGATAAAACGTCAGACACAATTGGATAACCTGAAATACGCACCGGAACTCGAACTGTACTTGAAAGTTCAATACGATGCTCTCCTACAACAACAGTAGCACAAGAAAGAATAGGAGAATTAAAGCGAGGAGGTCCTTTCGAAGGTAACTGTACAATTTGATCATGCACAACAGGAGAGTTACAAATGGAAACTGACCTATCTGTTACAGGAATAACAAAATTACAGAAAATCGTTACACGGCGACTAGGAGATATATCAATGCCATGTGCTGTAAGAGCATTGATGATCCATGGGCAATCCCACGTAAGACCAATACCAGATACAACAACAAAAGTGACATGGAAAACTGTAGCATGCTAGGAAAACCGTAAAGGAATGCAAACAGACCCAGGAATAGGCAAGGGAGAAACTTGTATAGAATGCAAACTATTACAAAAAGGAGATAAAGGGTGATTGTACAAATCCCGGAAAGCATAATAAGCCTCTCTACTTATGAGACTATATTCTGCACCAGTATCTACAATGAATGAAATAAGTGTATTCTCTATAAGAAATTTAAATGTGAGTAATTGAAAAGACTCAGGAACCACCAAGCGGATGATCTGAGACTGAAACCTTTGGGTTGTGAAACGGGTGCCTGTGAAGATGGGACCGAGGTTGTCTAGGCTAATGAGAAGTCTCAGCTCTAAGTTTCAAAACTTTAAAACACTGATCAGTCGAGTGTTTATAATGACCATGGATATTACAGTAGCTAAGCTAATCCTGCGACTCTACTCTAAAGAGGCCATGACATAGGCCTTGTTAACCTATGTCATGACTGTACCCCTAATCTGCCTAGTCCTAGCCCAAAAATCGTTAGTCAAGCCTAACCATGCTTGTTAACGATTGTCAATGACAACGTAGATAACAAAGGGCTACCTATACGCACTGATAAAGAATGATACACCTATCTCCAGGCGTTTGTCTTTTTTCAATATAGCAGTGCTCCTTCGATGGCGTTTGTTCGATGACAAAAATTGTCGCTGTTGCATCTTCTTTTAGAATGGGCTTCATACTAATTCCTAGTGACTCGGCAAGGCGAGGGTCCCGAGTGTACTGTTGTTTTTTTCCGAAATGTTTCGAACAGAGTTTCGCTTTCAACCCAGGCTTCCATGACTCGTGCCATCTGCTACAAATGATCTCGGCCTTTTTGCGAACAGGATCTTTTGAAAATTAATAAAGATGAAGTCCGTCCGAAGCAGAAAGTTTCGTCGAATCACTGTTGTAACTTGTGGCGACACAATATACCGTTTTCGAACTAAATGCTTGATAAAAACCTTGCTAACACACGAAATATGACAGATCACTGATCAAGCTGACAGCGCAGCACGGGATTTTATAGTAAAGCCTTACGAGAACAGCCGAAGATCGGTGAAGGAAAAATTCCTCTGCTACCGATAGTTTGATAGGCCTTTTTATCACATATGCGTAACAATTAGGATTTATTTTTGCACTATTTTATGAAAAAGTGACTAACCCATACATCTAGCAAGTATTCACCACCTCTTTGAAAACTTTCTCAGTTTACCTTTAAATTGGACAAATTTAGATTAAGAAGGAAATAGGCAGGAATTGGTTTATTAATAGGGTGGTCAACGAATGGAATAGACTTAGTAACCATGTAGTGAGCACTGAAACTATCTGTTGCTTTAAGAAAAGGTTAGAAACCTTTATGGTTGGGTATGACAGGTGGTAATGGACATGGAGCTACCTACTGTAGGCCTAACGGTCTCTTGTAGTCTCCTTCATTCTTATATTCTTATGTGTGTGCGTACATGCGTGTGTGTGTGTTGCCTGTGTGTGTGCATGCGTGTATGTGTGATTCACCATGATTCACAGTGATCTTGGATCACGTGTTGGACTCGTAATCGACGGCTATTTCCCTCACAGAAGAGAACTCAGAGTTCATATGACCGATCTATGGGTAATGCTGTGACCTTACACGCACAAACACTCTCAACTCCCCGCCCACGAGAGTTGGAGTAACAACCCTCAGCGCAGTGATACTGAAATTATTTCAGCCCTGGGCTGGATTGGAACCCGGACCGCCGTAGTGGTAGCCGGGAACTCTACCAACTGCGCACTAAGTTGTGTGTATGCGTGTGTGTGCATTAGTGTATGCTCGCATGTGTGTGTGCATGCGTGTGTGTGTGTGTGTGTGTGTGTGTGTGTGTGTGTGTGTGTGTGTGTGTGTGTGTGTGTGTGTGTGTGTGTGTGTTAATGTGTGTGTGTGTGTGTGTGTGTGTGTGTGTGTGTGTGTGTGTGTGTGTGTGTGTGTGTGTGTGTGTGTGTGTGTGTGTGTGTGTGTGTGTGTGTGTGTGTGTGTGTGTGTGTGTGTGTGTGTGTGTGTGTGTGTGTGTGTGTGTGTGTGTGCATACGCGCACTATGCACCTAGGTATATACAAGAAAACTTCTATAGGCGTGTACACTCATACAATAGATAAGAATTCATATTACGTATAAAATCCATATCATTAAACATTTTGCCACATTGGTGTACGTAACATTTGATTGAAGTTTTCACAAAAAATAAATAAATAGATAGATCAAATAAATAGATAAATAAATAAATAAAAAATGCAGCGATGAGCTTAATCTAGTAAAACTGAAAATTAAACATGTGATTCGAGCAATTACACTATTTCTTATGCTTAGATTACATACTTTTTGAAGCGTTTTAAAAGTTGATTAAGTTGGAGGCACGAGAACGTGACGACGAGATAGGCATTTTGATTTAAGTCGTTAGAAAGAGCAAACACTTGTAAACTTCTCAAGGGCCTCTTTAAGTTTCCTTAGGCCTCAGTTCGTTAAAGAAAGAATTCTCATTTTCTCCTTTTTTTCTCTTCCATCTTCTTACTTTCCTCGTGTAACTGAAATTCGACTGTGGACGTTTTTATATAAATATTTCGAATTATTGTGGTACTTTGTAACTTCTATTCATATAATCTCTCGTTAATTTTATGTTCAACTCAATTTCTTCTTGTCTTTTTATCTTGATATTTTATTTCATTTATATCTAACTCTGCCTGTTTATAATTACTAATATGTCTATATCTATAACTACATTTAATTTACACATAGAATGTTTTTGTATATAATATATCTGTTTATCTATTTCCCTATCTAACTGTTGTTCAGCCATCCTTTCTCTCACTATCAGGCGCTATTTCGATCTTTCAGTCTCCACCTACGTCTATCCACCTCTCTCTTTGTCTCTCCCTTCGCCTCTCTCCCTCGGTCAATTTCTCTCTTCGTTTCTTTTTCTCCCCTCTTTTTCTCCGCTCCTCTCTTTCTTTTCTATCTCTGTCTCTTTCTCACTCCATTTCTATGTCTATCACTTTTTCTTGCCTTTTTTCATCTTTCTCCAAGTTTTTCTTATTTACTTATATCCACCCTAAAAAAGGTTAACACGTGTGAAGTCTGTTACATTTACTTATGTTTGTAAGATCTTTGAACTATTTCCATTATCATCATCAATAGGGGGTATACGCGAGGATACGCGTTACATCACTCACACGCCGGCGCCAGTCCCCAGTTCCCTCGATCTATCCCATACAGCTACCCTTCCCCACTCCAAACAACTTTCGACAGGTTGGATCATGAATTCTGTAGGCGTACTCTTTGTTTCCTCCATCGAAGGCTGTCTCTTGTAAAGACAACCCTGTGAGTAGGATCAACATCAAGGAAACGGGTCACATGCTCATATAGCCGGAGTGGATGTTCACGAATTATGCTGATAACTGGTCTAGAATCTCATAGACAGTCTCTGGTTTAAGACAAAGCCATCACAGTAATACCCCTTCTCTTGAATTTACATTTCTTTTCTTTTTTTCGCTTTTCATGAATT
>NC_134778.1:95177887-95182887 GCF_046742065.1 Oratosquilla oratoria
CTGTGACCAACTTGGGTCATCTCTCTGTTCCTTTCTATGTTCCTGAGGGGAAATACAGTGGGTGGGTGGTACTGTTGTAATCAGGGGGTTTCTGCTAATTACATCTGCTACAGCATTGGCATTAAATTCTATGTAGGCAATCTCTGGGTTGAAATCTGGAATGGTTGTGTGTCACCTTGTATTCTTACCTAGCAAATTTTCCCCTTTGAAACACTCTGTTAATGGTTGATTGTCTGTCATGACTGTGATTTTGTGTCCTAGGATGAGTTTTCGGAGAACGGGTGTCCTGCAGAGTGCTGTTTTTATTCTATAAAAGCACTTTTGTTCTTCTAAGTCACATTTAAAAGATATATTCTTCCGTGTGAATTTGGTATGTGGGGCAGTTGATTTTGCAAAAAAAATATATATATATATATATTTGGATGATGGAGAACATAAACACAGGGGAAGGCTCGGAACCCTAAACACTCTAACGTTTCGTTCGCGTAGAACTTCTTCAGAGAGTGTATGTAGAACTGCAATTGAAGTTTATGTACTAAATCTAATTATCTTTTCGGACACTTGGGAAAGGTCGTTTTTCTGGCGTGCTTTAGAATTAAAATACTAGTTTCTTTAGCTAAATTGATAAACCCTCCTCAAATTCGCCTTCTAGGTATTCATTACTACAGATTCGTAGTGCCCTGAGAAAAAATCCTATTACTATACCAATCTTTGTCCTATCATCATGTGCGGAGAAGTAATGTACTAAATCCTCTTTGTTTGTTTCCTTTCTGTATACTGAGAAAGTTACAGTTTTTTCCACTCGTCGTATTAACGTATCTAGGAAGGGCAATTGTCCGTTTTGTTCCTCTTCTATGGTGAACTGAATATCGCTGTTGACCGCGTTAAGCATTCTCACTTTATTATTTACATTGGTGTTTTCGGGGATGATTGCGAGGACGTCGTCTACATATCTAAACCAGTGTGATCCCCTACCATTGATTCTGATAAAGTTGTCTTTTTCTAATAACTCCATATATAGACAGGCCATCACTGCACTTAAAGGACTACCCATAGCGAGACCTCTATGTTGTTCATATTCGTCACCATTAAAAGTAAACGCACCGAAATTTACGCATAAATCTATCAATTCTATATAATCTTGTTTTCTTATGGGTAGGTCAGTATCGTTCATATATTTTATTACTTTCTTTACTGCTTCTAACGCACCGTTAGTGGAAATATTTGTATATAACGCCTTGACATCATAGCTTACTAACTTTTTTCCCGTGAAATCTAAATCTTTTAGTCTTGTCAAAAGATCGTTAGAATTTTTCAAATGTGTATTGCTGATCGATCCCATTGCCTGTGATAGCGGTTTGGCTAGACATTTCGCTAGTCTGTGGGGTGCACTGCCAACCCCTGAAGTTATGGGTCGCATTGGAACGTTGGGTTTGTGAATTTTTGGAATACCGCGCATTCTGGGAGGATTGGGGTATTCCTCCAGAAGTCCCATTAAATTGTTTCCTTTTTCAGTTTTATTAAGAATTTTTCTGGCATGTTTTTTTAATTTATCTGCTTCATTCGTTACGAAACCTATATGTTTTTTGCGATAAGTATTGTCGTCATCTAAGAGCTCTAACATTTTACTGATATAGTCCTCTTTTGATAAGAGTGGTATAGTAATAGGATTTTTTCTCAGGGCACTACGAATCTGTAGTAATGAATACCTAGAAGGCGAATTTGATTACATTATGAAAACCTTTGACAAACTTGGATATCCAGAGGGAATGTTGAAAAGAACAAAAAGAAAAGCAATAAATATTTACAATCGCGGAAAGAAAGAGAGAAATGATAAAAATAATACAAATTTTATATCAGTACCTGGCTCAGAAACGTCACCAATAATAGACAAATATTTAACAAAATCAGGTATGAACATAGCTAAAATAACTAACAAGAGGATAGGTGATTTAATAAAGACTTCTGAAAAGAGAACCAATTCCGAAAACAGCGTCGTATACAAAATCCCGTGCAATAGTTGCTCAATGGCTTATTTTGGCGAATCGTCAAGAGGATTAGAAAAAAGAATTTATGAACATAAAAACGACATAAAAGCACATAGGACATCTAATTCTTTAGTAGTTCATGCGGAAAAATTCGATCATTTACCAAACTGGAGAGAAGCTGAAGTGCTACATAAAGGTTTTGATAAATTCACTAGAAGAATTGCTGAATCAGCATATATTTCAACTAATAATTCATCAAATCATCAAGGAAGGTTTATCAATTTAGCTAAAAAAAAACTAGTATTTTAATTCTAAAGCACGCCAGAAAAACGACCTTTCCCAAGTGTCCGAAAAGATAATTAGATTTAGTACATAAACTTCAATTGCAGTTCTACATACACTCTCTGAAGAAGTTCTACGCGAACGAAACGTTAGAGTGTTTAGGGTTCCGAGCCTTCCCCTGTGTTTATGTTCTCCATCATCCAAATAATTTGTCTAAAATACTTATCAATATATATATATATATATATATATATATATATATATATATATATATATGTATATATATATATATGTATACATATATATGTATATATATACATATATATATACATTTATATATATATATATATATATATATATATATATATACAGTGGTACCTTGAGATACGAATTTAATTCGTTCTGTAACCATCGTCGTATGTCAAAAAAGTCGTATCTCAAAGCGAATTTTCCCATTTAAAATAATGTAATATGTATTAATGCGTTCCAACGATATGAAACCACTCCAAAATACAGTTAAATTACATATAGTATAACAATTTATATATATATATATATATATATATAAACTAGTAATAACACACATAATGATAAAATAACATATTGATGTATGATAAATGTCAATAAAATCAATAAAAAAGAAAGGAGTTTTACTGTACTGTACTTACCATAGTGACAGGTGAGGTGCGGCCTGGAGGAGGAGGAGGAGGGAGGGGTGGCAGGGAATGATTTTATCTCTTTTTAATTACGTACACTTAATAACTAAACAAACACTTAATAAATAAACAAACACAAATGAAAACATTGCTAAACTAATTTATATATATATATATATATATATATATATATATATATATATTTTTTTTTTTCAATTTTGTAATCATCACTTAGGCTAATCATCACTTTCATCACTTTCATGTCGTGCCTTTTTTACCTCACTTTCCTGACTTTCATCACTTTCAGGTCTGGCCCTTTTGGTCTGACTTTCTGAGACCTTCACAAAGAAACGATCAAGAGAGGTTTGTTTCAGCCTCCTATTTAAAATGTTACGAAAGAATGCGAGACACGTATCATTAAATAAGGTACTCGCTCTCCCTGTACACAATTTCTCGGGGTGTCTTTTTTCTACGAAATCAGACACTTCCTGCCACTTCCCAAGGATATCACGAATTTCACGTGAAGTTAGTTCCTCCACCGGCTCGACCTCCTCCTCACTGCTGAGTTCCTGCATTACCTCCGAGTGGGAAATCGTATGCAACTCCTTCAGCTCCTCCGTCGTGAGTTCTTCAGCGTGCTCCTCAACGAGTTCAGCAACATCTGCATCGTCTACCTCTAAGCCCATGGAGCGACCAATAGACACTATCTCCTCCTCAACAGATTGCAGTGGTTTGAATCCCTCGAAGTTTCGCTCTAGCTCTGGCCATAGTTTGCGCCAAGCCGAGTTCAATATTCTTTTAGTAACAACTTGCCATGCAATATCGATAATCTTAAGACAGATCACAATGTTGTAATGTTCTTTCCAAAACGCCCTCAATGTTAGGTTAGTGTTTTCAGTCACTTCGAAGCAACGCTTGAAAAGATGCTTTGTGAAAAGTTTCTTAAAATTAGAGATAACCTGTTGGTCCATCGGCTGGAGGATAGACGTAGTATTGGCTGGCAGATACACAACTTTAATGAATTTAAATTCATCTAAAAGGTCATCCTCAAGGCCAGGAGGGTGAGCGGAAGCATTATCCAATAGAAGGACACACTTAAGTGGTAGACCATTATCGGTTAAGTATTCCTTCACTGAAGGACCGAAAACTATATTCATCCATTCAATAAAAAACTGACGAGTCACCCATGCTTTGCTATTTGCACGCCACAGAACTTGTAGTTTTTCTTTGATCACTTTATTAGCTTTGAAGGCCCTTGGGTTTTCTGAATGGTAGACTAGCAACGGTTTCACTTTGAAGTCGCCGCTAGCGTTAGAGCAAAGGGCAAGCGTGAGCCTATCTTTCATAGGCTTGTGTCCGGGCAGCTTCTTTTCTTCTGCCGTGATAAATGTACGCCTAGGCTTTTTTTTTTTCCAAAATAATCCAGTCTCGTCACAATTAAACACTTGATGCGGTAGGTATCCTTCGTCACTAACAAGCTTTTCAAACACCTTCACAAAGTTTTCAGCCGCCTTAATATCAGCACTAGAGGCTTCGCCATGACGAATTACTGAATGAATGCCAGTTCTTTTCTTAAAATTGTCAAACCAGCCACGACTGGCTTTGAACTCCTCACAACCTTGCGACGATTCTCCCTCGGTCTCGGCTGCATCACGCTTAAGGTAATTGAAAATGGTGCTAGCCTTCTCACAAATAATACTTTCAGAAACAGAGTCACCAGCAAATTCCTTTTCCTTAATCCATAATAAAAGTAACCGTTCCATTTCATCATGCACATCAGTTCGTAGCTTCGAAATAATGGTGACGCCTTTGGAAGGCTGCAGCTTCTTTATGGCATCCTTCTGCTTGGTGATCGTGGATATTGTAGAAGGATTGCGGCCATATTCATTTGCCAAGTCGATGATACGAACACCACGCTCATGCTTCGCTATAATTTCATGCTTATCTTCCATCCATATCATTTTCTTATGCTTTTTCTTTTCACCACCTTTGTCTTTAGCCTTGGGACCTATGGTTGATAACAAAATAAGGGTATATAATCCAAAGTAAAACAAAACACAGGCACAAAACACAA
>NC_134778.1:95192887-95195387 GCF_046742065.1 Oratosquilla oratoria
TAAATATTATTACACGAATAGAAATAACACATCCAACATAAATGGATATAGAATAATAAAAGATATCAATAAATGACACAGAGAATATTATTTACCACGTACAGTAGCTGGGTGTGCTCTTGCATACAGTACGTAAGAACAGGTGGGCGAAACGAAGTCTTGATTATGGTGTAGACGAATCTTCATTCTGGCTGATTGAAATCGTATCAAAGGAAAAATAGTTTGGCAGACTCTCCAGTCTCGGGAACAAATGGATAGTTTGAGGAGAGACGCTGATATACGATAACTTCTGGTAGGTGAAGCTTCTGGTAGTCGAGAACACGTAAAGTATTGGTTGATGTTTCGTAGTTGAGAAATAATAGTGTCAAGTGACACGTACTCCAGCAACAGTCTGGAGATGTCCGAAACAATTAGGAAAAATACAAAGGTTGAGCACTTTGCATGGAGATGGGGGATCGTTGTGGTCCAAAGGGCTTTTTTAGCAGGGTTACCATAATCGATGAATGTGGAATACTTTCTAAGTAAATTAGGATGGAACCTGGGCATCTGCTTCTTTTCTTTTCTTTTCTTCTCTGTTCTGTTTTATTCTGAATTTCTATGCTTCTCTTCTTTATTGACTCTGTGTGTCTCTCCGTGTCTCGATCGGTTCCCTCTCTCCTTTGCCTTATATATTCGGGAAATGAGAGCTTACGTTTCTGGGATGACAAAATGTATGCAAAATGGTAATTTAAACACCTCCAATAAATAGAAAAGCAGAATGAACTTTTCCGCCAATTTATGTTACGTTTCTGAGCTTGGCGTTATCTGACAGTACGTACAAGCGCGCTACCAACAATGCTTAAACCTTTTAAAAGCTATACATCAATCTCTCTATTTGCGATCGTTTAACCAATTACTAGTCCAGCTCACTTATTCCTTGAGGAGCTAATTTAGCAAATAGTCCTTCGTGCGGAACGGTATAAAAAGCCTTCTCAAAGTACAAATAAATTAAGTATATTTCATTTCTTATTTAATCCCATTTGCTTAGGGTACAGTCATAATCAAGTTTTGAGTAAACCTATTCTTATCTCGATGCAAATATGCATATATACATATATATATATATATATATATATATATATATATACACATATATATATATATACACATATATATATACATACATATATATATATATATATATATATATATATATATATATATCATAACTATATATCTTATAAAAAAATCGTACAAAGAAGTATGCAAAATAGTAAGAAAATATGCACTTGAATACGGAAAAATCCAGAAGATACTGAAACGATTAGACAATTTTATGGATGGGGATGACAGGTGGTAATGGACACGGAACTGTCTAGTATAGACCTTATGGTCTCTTGCAGTCTCATTTTAATGCTCTTATGTTCTTAAAGATAACTCAGAATATCAAACCGCAACTCTGTTTCGGTTTTACATTGATTTTGTGCACTAGTGGCGTAAGTGGAGGCGTGTTGATCTTGTATTCGTTTAGTTGATTGTTTGAATCCCACATTCCTCTCCAACTCCCAACAGTAATTGTTAAATGCCCCAACAGCTCAAGCGCGCGGGTGATGGCTTCGGCCGCAGCTACGCGCCTCCTAGTGACACAATGGTCGAGCACACCAACTGGAGAACTCTTGATGCAGAGCAAACAAGTCTCAAAAACCCGATCAGTTTCTCCTTCACTGACTCCAACCGGAAGATCTCGAATCATGTTCCTCCGTCCGGCCCTTCATTTCTTCCTTCTTGTCCAATAACATCACTTGGGGAACTCCGGATGCAGGATGAAGAAGTTTCTCCCTCACTAACTGACTCCATCCGGAGACTTTGAATGAGACTCCTCCGTCCGGATTGTTTATTTTTCATTCGCCCATTTCAGCATTTTACCACTGACCCATCAACTTCCTCTTCATTTGCAGAGATCCGTAACCAACTAACAGCCTATCATGCTTCCCAAAAATTTTCTTCCTCAGTTTAACACTTTGAGACAAAACATTTCCATCACCATTCAGTTTATCCATTTACCATTTTTTTTTTCATTTCTACTATACAATGCTTATAGGGCCTAATACCTAGACAAAAGTGTAATCAGTGCCGTGGCGCACTCTTTCTTGTCTCGTTAAAAAAAAAAAAAAAAAAAAAAAAAAACTCTCTGCGCATTGCAAGTATTACACTATCTTAATTAACCCTTCTACTGCTATTTAAGGTATAAATTTGTTCTGGATGCCACCATATAATTCTGTTTATCAAAAAATATATACTGTCAAGCGGGATTCTTTTTTCTGCCATCGACGATATAAGCATTTGTTCAGGCTGATTCAAGGTGATTCCACTTTACCAAAAGGGCTAAATCCTACACACTACCAAACTTCTTTACCACCTAGTAGATCACCAAATCATTTAACATCGTCTTGACATGTTCCTAGACATGATTCTTTCAAAGTGAGTGCACTACATAGAGCCGTCGATGATTTACCCTGTC
>NC_134778.1:95200387-95215387 GCF_046742065.1 Oratosquilla oratoria
CTTAAGATATTTTCCAAGAATAGTATGTACATAACTTCGTTCACTTTATTTCATTATGAGATAAACAATTTAGCTACGCAGGGGATTTCCCTTGAACTGAGTAATGATGAATCCTTCCACCATCCTTATCAGTTGCCTCACGAAGTCTTTCTGGCATAGAAAACATGTTTCTCACAAGGTATGTTTCCACCGCAACATTTCCCACGTGGAGGGCAACGCTTTTGGATGGATCTCCATTTACGGGGTCGGACATGTGGCGATAATGGCGCACGATTCACAGTACAAAATTACATTGACCTGGTGCATGATTTTTTCCTGCCATCTATTCGAGAAAGAAACTACCTGTCTCCTCCAGATCTTATCATATTCATGAAGGATCGTTGCCCAGTTCACATGGCAAGAGTAGTCCGTGAGTGGTCTGCAGCTCAGGAGGACCTCCAACTCATGGACTGGCTCAATAAGGATTGTGGCTGCAACTCTATTGAAAATATATGGGGAAATGTGGTGAGTACGTGGAAAGACGAGAGGTAGGGGACATCAGATGTGATGATGGTCCGCTCTCAACGCTCGTGGGAAATGTTCCGCAGGAAATCCCACATTGTGAAGAACATGTCCTCTATGGTAGATAGACGTCGTGAGGCAATTGATAAAGAAGATGTATGGACCCTATACTGAATGCTGTATATTGAATTACTCAATAGACTTTGTTGTACACAAATTTCATCTATATCCATTGTTTGTTTACCGTGGTGGATTGTTTTCACCGTTTTCACCATCTCTGATAGGAGAAAGGTCAGGACGCAGTAAAATGTAGAATTGTATGCTGTCACCAGCATGCCATTGACACTTGAACAGGTGTTTATATTAAGCAGTGAGAATTGATATCTAAGTATAGAATATATAACACAGACGAAGGTATTATTTACAAAATCATTAATTGTATGAAGACAAACACGGGCCTGCTGCTTTTGCCATCAAACATGATAACTACTGACAGCCCTCTTTCGGTGATGTGAGGTGTGATTCTACCCTTTCACCTCGAAATTCTGATGGAAGGGTGGCCGAGTGTACCAAGGTTACACGCTCTGTCCACGGTCATTTTGCAAGAACTTTGTTTCTTTATAAGAATAACTCAATATACCATGGATGCTCTCCGAGAGAATCGAATTTAGCGGTATTTAACATCTCTTAACGTTGTACTACCACAAAATATATAGCTATCGACAAAAGAAAATGCAACGTATACAATTTCTTTTATATCGCACATAGCCCGTTTTTTGCTTGGCCACGATGAAATAAAACTGGTTAAAAACGCTGGGAAAAATGTGACGAGTTCATGCCACATCCACGCATCTCACTCCGTTTACACTGTGCCAGCCATTTGCTCCTGAAAAAAGCTGCAACGTTGAACAGCTTATTTGGACACAGCGTACAATCATTTCCACTAAGCTGGACCTCAAAATTTCCTTTTCTGTAACTATTGTTTCCAATACTAGCGAACTCCGCTGCATCACCCCTTCCTCCCCTATGACTTTACTCCCTTCATTTTTACGCATGGGACAAGCCAAATCCCTCCTCCACAATCTCGTCGACAGTTCCGTTCTGCTACTTCCTTGTTAAGCCGGTCGTCCTCTTCGACTCCCCCCTTCCTCCCTCCTACTCCATTCTGTGGATCCCACTCACACTAGGTTCCCATGGCGGCAAGACCGACAAGGACCAGAAGCCAATTAGGAGGGAGAGCTTGTTGTCCGACCCTCAACAATCACAGGCACGATTCTTTCAACTGTCTTCTTTTTATCATTTCTGGTATATTCTCTTGTATGTTCAGCCTGTATCGAAAAGAGAGTTCTTTTATTACTTAGCCAGTACTGTATGCATTAGTGCATGTGTGTTGAAATGTTTGAATACCAGAAGCTGTGATCGCAGCCCTGTATATGCTTAGATAATTTTGATGAGATTGTATTTGTGGCAGCTTCGTATTTATTTTTGTTTCGCCCTCTTTCTTTTCCTTACTTCTTCTTTCTCCCTCCCTCATTGTCTATCTGTGTGCTTGTCTCTCTATCTGTCTGCCTGCCTACTTGCTTGCCTACTTGCTTGCCTGGCTGCTTGTCTATCTGTGAGTCTCTTATTATGTCTGTCTGTCTATCAGTCTGTCCGTCTCTGTGTCTGTCTGCCTGTCTGTCTGTCTGTCTGTCTGTCTGTCTGTCTGTCTGTCTGTCTGTCTGTCTGTCTGTCTGTCTGTCTGTCTGTCTGTCTGTCTGTCTGTCTGTCTGTCTTTCTGTCTCTCTCTGTGTCTAGATATCTGTCTATCTGTCTGTCTGTTCGCCTGTCTGTCTCCGTCTGTCTGTATGTCGATCTCGATCTGTCGGCCTCTCTCTCTCACCTCTCTCTCTCTCTCTCTCTCTCTCTCTCTCTCTCTCTCTCTCTCTCTCTCTCTCTCTCTCTCTCTCTCTCTCTCTCTCTCTCTCTCTCTCTCTCTCCTCTCTCTCTCTCTCTCTCTCTCTCTCTCTCTCTCTCTCTCTCTCTCTCTCTCTCTCTCTCTCTCTCTCTCTCTCTCTCTTACACACACACACACACACACACACACACACACACACACACACACACACACACACACACACACACACACACACACACACACACACACACACACACACACACACACACACACACACACACACACACACACACACACACACACACACACACACACACACACACACACACACACACACACACACACACACACACACACACACACACACACACACACACACACACACACACACACACACACACACACACACACACACACACCTCTCTCTCTCTCTCTCTCTCTCTCTCTCTCTCTCTCTCTCTCTCTCTCTCTCTCTCTCTCTCTCTCTCTCTCTCTCTCTCTCTCTCTCCCTTACTCACCCACTCACAGGCGCGCACGCACACACACACACACACACACACACACACACACACACACACACACACACACACACACACACACACACACACACACACACACACACACACACACACACACACACACATACTCTCGATGGTGCAGCGTTAGCGTTTGCGGCCGCCACTACAGAGGTCCGGGTTCGAATCCCGCCCAGGGCTGAAATAGTATCAGTATCGCTACGCTGCGAGTCATTACTCCAACTCTCGTGGGCGGGGAGTTGTGTGTGTGTGTGTGTGTGTGTGTGTGTGTGTGTGTGTGTGTGTGTGTGTGTGTGTGTGTGTGTGTGTGTGTGTGTGTGTGTGTGTGTGTGTGTGTGTGTGTGTGTGTGTGTGTGTGTGTGTGTGTGTGTGTGTGTGTGTGTGTGTGTGTGTGTGTGTGTGTGTGTGTAAGGTCACAGTTTAACCCATAGATCGGTCATATATGAGCTCTGAGCTCCATTCCAGGAGAGAAATAGCTGTCGATCAGTCCAACATGTGATTCAAGACAATTGTAAATCACACACATACGACTTGATAGCGCAGTGGTTGCGATCGCCGCCGCCACTATGGCGGTCTGGGTCCGAATCCTGCGTAAGGCTGAAATAATTTCTGCATCGCTGCGTTGCGAGCCGTTACTCCAACTCTCGTAGCCGGGGAGTTGTGTGTGTGTGTGTGTGTGTGTGTGTGTGTGTGTGTGTGTGTGTGTGTGTGTGTGTGTGTGTGTGTGTGTGTGTGTGTGTGTGTGTGTGTGTGTGTGTGTGTGTGTGTGTGTGTGTGTGTGTGTGTGTGTGTGTGTGTGTGTGTGTGTGTGTGTGTGTGTGTGTGTGTGTGTGTGTGTGTGTGTGTGTGTGTGTGTGTGTGTGTGTGTGTGTGTGTGTGTGTGTGTGTGTGTGTGTGTGTGTGTGTGTGTGTGTGTGTGTGCGCGCGCGTGTAAGGTCACAGCCTTACCCATAGATTGGTCATATATGAGCTCTGAGCTCTCTTCCGGGAGGGAAACAGCTGTCGATCACAAATCCAACACGTGATCCAAGATCATGGTGACTCATACACAATCATTCACTCACACATATTCACATACACTGACATATATAGACACACACACACACAGTCGAACACACACATACACTGACGCGCTAACACTTTTTCACATTCTCAATCAATTTATCTCTATCTGTCTGTCTGTGTGTCTCTATCTCTGTCTTTCTATCTACCTCTTTCTCTGTATTTCTCTCTACCTCTTTCTCTTTACTTCTTTCTCTCTAACTCCTTCTCTTTACCTTTTTCTCTCTACCTCTTTCTCTCTCTAACTCTTTCGCTTTACCGCTCTCTCTACTTCTCCTTCTATCTCTCTCTCTCTACATCTCTCCCACTACCTCTCTCTCTCTCTCTCTCTCCCACTACCTCTCTCTCTCTCTCTCTCTCTCTCTCTCTCTCTCTCTCTCTCTCTCTCTCTCTCTCTCTCTCTCTCTCTCTCTCTCTCTCTCTCTCTCTCTCTCTCTCTCTCTCTCTCTCTCTCTCTCTCACTCTCTCTCTCTCTCTCTCTCTCTCTCTCTCTCTCTCTCTCTCTCTCTCTCTCTCACTCTCTCTCTCTCTCTCTCTCTCTCTCTTTCTCTCTCTCTCTCTCTCTCTCTCTCTCTCTCTCTCTCTCTCTCTCTCTCTCTCTCTCTCTCTCTCTCTCATTCTCTCTCTCTCTTTCTCTCTCTCTCTCTGTCTCTCTCTGTCTTCGATCCTGTTTGATATTTTTCTTGTCTGATATTTTTCCTGTCTCCCTCTTCCTACTACTTTCAATCAAGTCTTCCCTCATGTCATACATTTTGAATTTAGCTCAGCTCCTGTGCACCTTTATTGTCTTTGTCGGTTTCTCTTTTCCTCTCATCTCAATTCACTCTCATTATTCCTTTTTCTTCTTTGTTCAATTGGGTCTCCTTCCCTTTCCCTTTGTGGGTTCTTGTCCTGATTTTCCTTTGTGTCATTAACTTTCTTTCTTTCACTCTGTATTTTCTTCGTGTTTACCTTTAACCCCTTCGTTACCAAGGTGGTTGTCATAGAAACGAATTAAAGATTCTGGTGACAGCTGGAGTAAAAGAAGAATTATGAGGTGTGAAAGGAGCTAATTGAGATATTGTAAAGCTCTTTTTTTTACCGAGGTATTGCCACCGTGAAAAAAAGAGGGGAGGAAGCAGTCGGAAAAAGATAAATGTCACTTAGTGGGGAGAATAGTCTTGTCTATTTCCTATTGCTTTATTGGTGTAAATAATCGTTTATATCATGTTTTATATTGACCCCGTAGTTTGCGTGTTCTTTATTGGCACACTTACTAGTAGTTGTCCAATGATTTGGATGATAGGGAGATGCCCTGCTTTGGTGTGGATGTGCCGTGTCTTACTGCAATGCTTATGACCCAGGGCAGTGGGTGAGATGCAGGGATGACCCTTCATCAGGAGGAGGCAAGAAAAGAGAGAGGGAGGGGTGGTGCATGGGAGTGTATGTGTGGATGAAATGGGTGGGAGTGGATTTATACCCTTTACTTTAGCTACATCCCTTGTAAGGGGTTAAAACCCTTGCTACAGTATGTTTATTAAAATAGCAAGTTCTGTAGGTTTCAAAATTAAAGAATCTTGGGGGATTTGACCTTCAATATCAACCTTTAACTTAGCTTTTGAAAAGGTCAGTAGCTCACGTTTGGAGGTTCGGACCTCCTAAGCAAGCAAAAGTTACGCTAGACGTTGAATTCGAAGGCAAGTACACGTTGTACAAAAAACTATAAGAATGATCTCCCATGTTACTTTATCCAACGAATTAAGATAAACCAAGTAAATGCTAATAAGCAACACAATTTAAGTAAGTACATTCCATACATAAGAAAACCACTTACAGCATCTTGGATACTTATATTCCATCCACCACATCAGTCCACCAAGGATCCTTCAGCTCCAAACTCTCAACTAATTGACAAATCACATACTGGCAGCTGATATGAAGACATACCACCCAATATGGCAAAAAAAAAAAAAAAAAAAAAAAAAAAAATAGAACAAATCTTAAATCTAGATATATTAAATTCCAGCAACCACCACGCCAGACAACCTCCTCAACATATACAAGAAGCAATAAATGACACTGTAATGTGCTCACCTTCCCTCCGAACACATGTGGACCCATACGTGAGCCCCACCTCAAGCAACTTCCCTATAAAGATCAACATAAAGGTCAACTTATACACAAGAGAAGTATTAACTAAAAAAAGGCATGAATACAAGGAAGAAATAGAAAATATCTTTGAGACTTTTGACTACACCTTTTTTCCATCCAGAGTAGTAGATGGGATAGTAACTTTTCAGAAAGGCAGCAAAACATATAACCCCGGCTAGTTACAGAAGCTAATCACCTTAGAAAAATAATAACAATAATCAACTAAAAAATAAAAGGCAAAGAAAACCTAGCAGATATAAGAAAAATATTGTTACAACAATTAAACAATGTCTCAATATTAATGAACAAGTAGAAGCAAAAACTAGGAAAATTATATGAATAACATAGATGATGCAATAGATAACAAACAAATGTGAAGAACTATAAAATTCATCAAAAGATCATAATCGATCCCACCCTAATACTCTGATACGTCTGGAGAAATTCATAGAAAAATAGTCACCAAAACAACAATGGAATATCATGAACAAATACATCTCCAAATCAACTTTCAAACCCACAATTTCTGAGGAAAAGGAGAAGTAGAAAAGAGATACGAAAAATCAAATAGAAATGCCACCCCATCCCTCTTCTCCAATAAAGAAGTAGAATAGGCAAAAAGATATTCATAAACTCTCACGATGAAGTTCAAGATAAAATCTTAAACATCCATATGTCTCTTGACCCAAATGCAATAAAAAACATTGACTGATACTTCCAAGCAAGATGATAATAATTAATAATGATCCTCTACACTAACGAATGCTTTACTCAAAAAACTCAAAAACTGGACAAAAGCCATGCAATATTCATGAATACCTCATGAAATAAAGGCATTATTGTATATGATTAAGGAAATTTTGGAAAAAGTCCTCCAAGAACTACTTCCCACTATTTGACTTAGGACCTTTTATGTGTAACAAAAGACTATCTTTATGTCCAAGAGACACATGTCTTAATTTCTGTGCAGTTAGTGTGAGTCCATATCACATAATGCCTGTGATATTAGGTTTCTCTTATTCCTGGCACATCATCATCATCAATTTGTGGCATACGTTAGGGAACATGTCGCTTCACTCACACTCCGACACCAGTCCCCACGGTTTCTCCGCGCAAGCTCTCATGTAGCCACTCTTCTTACTTCAAACAACGCTCGACAGGTTCGATTGACTTGGACATCAAATTTCACGACTGACCCTCATTAATGTGTTGCAAATTATGTGGCTATGCTGACTGCCCTAATCTGTTAAAGCTGTCTTTTCCAAACTTCTTTCGTATTTCTTTGTCTCGCTTGACTTTCATATTATGAAATTGCGCAATGTTTTTTTTTTTCACTAGTAAACGTATTTCATCTTTCAGAGTAAAGAGATTTCAATTTCTTTATTTTTCTTTTAGCATATTCAATACTTTCTCTTGGGTATTTTAATTCTATATTTGATTTCCTCGAGTATTTCATCATTTCATTTATTTTATTTCTTTGTCATTTTCTCTCTTCCCTTTTACTGTGACGCTTATTTGTTTGTTATTTTCTGCTTGAGCCACAGCGTATCATATTTATACATTCACCTCCTCCCTACGGACCAGAGTCACGCAGCAAGCATTACTTTATGACTGGCGACTAATCATCACGTCTATTTTAGCTTTGGTAATCCTTCCCTTCTGCTACCCTGATGAAATCTTTAATCCCTCTAAGAATTAATCTCTTCGCTGGGATAATGTCCCCATATGTCGAAGCGCAGGTTATTGGTGACAGAATAGTCCTACACCAACTAAGCAGTAAAGAATTGTCATCAAACGAACAAAATTGTGTTAATCTCTTTAGTTGGAGAGTGGTCAACTTAAGTCATTTGGTCAAAGGAAAAGAGATATAAACTGGATTACCAAACCCTCCCCTTACAAATAGATAAATAAATAAATAAATAAATAAATTAATTAATTAATTAATAAATAAATAAATAAATAAATAAATAAATAAATAAATAAATAAATAAATAAATAAATAAATAAATAAATAAATAAATAAATAAATAAATAAATAAACAAATAAATAAAATAAATAGATAAATGAATAAATAGATAAACAAATAAATAAATAAGTTCATTAATGAATAAATAAATAGATGATTAAATGACTAGATAAGTGAATGAGTAAATGAATAAATAATAGATAAATAGTAGATAAATAATAGATGAATAATAGATGAATATCAGATAGATGATAGATAAATAGATAAATACGTGAATGAGTGAATGAACAAATGAATGTACAAATGAACAAATTAATGAACAAATGAAAAAAGAATGAATGAAGGAACAAATGAATGAATGAATAAACGAATGAATGAAGTAATGAATAAACAAAGGAATGAGTGGATGAATGAATAAACAAATGAATGAGTAAATGGATGAATAAACAATATGAGTGATGATTGAATGAATGAATGAATAGATGAATGAATGAATGAATGAATGAATGAATGAATGAATGAATGAATGAATGAATGAATGAATGAATGAATGAATGAATGAATGAATGAATGAATGAATGAATGAATGAATGAACGAATGAATGAATGAATGAATGAATGAATGAATGAATGAATGAATGAATGAATGAATGAATGAATTAAAGAAAGGATGAATCAATTAATGAATGAGTGAAAAATTAATGTCTTACTTAACTGAGTCTTTCAAGCCGTGAAGAATGGCATGTACCAGTAATCAGAACAAAACAAAGGGAGTGTCAACAATATGAAAAGAATAGCGTTCAGTAAGTACGAAATGGGATCAAATCTAGTTCTTATGAAGAAGTAAGGCTCAGCGACAAAAGCTAGTGAACAAAAATTAAGTTTATTTAGTAAACTCTTTGTTGTTAAGAAATTTTCCAAGAGGATGCCACTAATGAATATAAAATGTTCTGGTTGAAGCCAGAAGAAGAGAAAGAATGCTATCCAGTATGGAAGGGGAAAATGAGACAAGGCACACTTTCTCAGATACGGAAAAGGTTGCCATATAAGTGAATTAAATAGGCTAACTGCAGCCAGAATTGAAAGACATATAGTTACTGCTTCCAGGGATCTCAGATTGTGTAACACCATCGAAATGGAATGGAATTAAACCCCGTTGGAGCGTAACTGGAATTGTTGGTTGCCAAGGTCTGGATTCTGTAGGGAGTTTTTATGACAAAACCAGCCCGGCTGCTGTATTGCGAGTTGGCTCATCAAGTCATCGAAGCCCCATCCGTTCTCTGGCTGCCTTTGAGGCCGCGTCCGTCGTGAATAGCAGGTTTAAAAGAGATGTTATCATAGAACAGATGTCCGGTTTTCTCTTTTCTGGGTATCACCAGAGAATATTCTGAAGGCTATCGCAAATATTCACTCAAATTTTTGGTTGTCAATTCACCTTGTCTCTCTTAATTAGGCATAATATTTGAGATTACTCCATGTTTTCGTTCGTCTGAGGGCTTAAAGATTTTTATTATTTATAACTTCTAATCAAGTCATCCTCTACATACAGGTATATATGATAATACCGTAGCATTAATTAACAATAACAAAGATAAGAGAAATTCATGCTTTCTTTTCTGTGCTGGAAACTTAATTGGAAGCGTGTTTGCCTCGTATTCAGTTGTGGGTTCAAATCCCGCCCTTCTCTCCGATTCCTAGAAATTACTGTTACCTTCACAAGCGCACAGGGCAAAGTTGACAGCTATGGTTGGAGGTATTCGACATTTGGTTAATGCGCCTTACTAAAACTACCAAATTTATTTATTTATCCTTATAATAATTTATTCATCTCTTCATCTGCATATTTATTCATCTATCTATTTATCTATTTCTCTATATATTCATTTATCTATCTATCTTTATCTATTTTTCAATTTATTTATCTACTTATCCACTTATCTATTCATATATAATTCATTTATATATTTATTTATTTATCTGCTTATATATTCACATATTTATCTATTTACCTATTTATCTATTTATCAATTTATTTATTTACTATGTATCTATGTATCTATTTATCTATTTATATATTTATCTATTTATCTATTTATCTATTTATTCATTTATCTATTTATTCTTATCTATTTATCTATTAATCTATTAATCTATTTATCTACTTAACTACTTATTTATTTATCTATTCAATTATCTATCTATTTATTTGTCAATCTATTCATTTATCTATTTATCTATTTATATATCTATTTATTTATATGTATTTATTTCTGTACCTATTTTTCTATTTATTTATTTATCTATCTATTTAATTTTCTATTTTCTATTTTTCTATTTATCTATTTATCTATTTATCTATTTGTCTGTTTATCTATTTATCTAGTTATCTATTTATCAGCTTATCTGTATATCTGTTTATCTGTTTATCTGTTTATCTGTTTATCTATTTATCTATTTATCTTTTCATCTATTTATCTATTTATCTATTAATCTATTCATCTATTTATATATTTATCTATTTGTCTATTTGTCTGTTTATCTATTTATCTATTTATCTATTTATCTGTTTATCTGTTTATCTATTCATCTATTTATCTATTTATCTATTTATCTATTTATCTAATTACTATCTATCTATTTATCTATTTATCTATTTATCTATTTACCTATAAATCTATTAATCTATTTATCTATTTATCTATTAATCTATTTATCTACTATTTATATAATTACCTATTTATCTATATATCTATTTATCAGTTGATCTATTTACCTATATATCTATTTATCTATTTATCTATTATCTATTTATCTATTTATTTATCTATTTATCTATTTATATATTTATCTATTTATCTATTTTCTATTTATCTAGTTGTCTATTTATCTATTTATCTATTTGTCTGTTTATCTGTACCTATTTATCTGTTTATCTGTTTATCTATTTATCTATTTATCTATTTATGTACTCATCTATTTATCTATTTATCTATTTATCTATTTATATATTTATCTATTTATCTATTTATCTATTTATCTATTTATCTATTTATCTATTTATCTATCTACCTATCTATCTGTTTACCTATTTATCTATTTATCTATCTTTATTTATTCATTTATTTATTTATTTATCTATTTATCTATCTTTATCTATTTAACTATTTATCTATTTAACTGTTTATCTATTTATCTCTTTATCCATCTATCTATTCATCTATTTATCTATTTATGTATTTATCTATTTATCTGTTTATCTATTTATCTATTTATCTATTTATCTATTTATCTATTTATCTATTTATCTATTTATCTATTTATCTATTTATCTATTTATCTGTTTAGCAATTTAGCTATTTTTATCTATTTATCTATTTTTCTATTTTTCTGTTATTCTATTTTTCTATTTTCTATTTTCTATTTTCTATTTTTCTATTTTTCTATTTTTCAACTTTCTATTTAGCTATTTTTCCATTTAGCTATTTGACTATTTAGCTGTTTAGCTATTTAGCTATTTACCTATCTGTTTATTTATCTATTTATTTATCAATTATTCTAACGTTCTTTTTCTCATTCAGGAAGAGTATTAATGCATCGATGGAGTGGCAATAAAAATAACGAGTTAGATATTTTTATTATAACGTCAATAGTAAAAGAACACTAATAATGCCCGTAAAATATTTTTACCAAGTATCCTGAGTAAACACTATTGTACCAAACTGACAGATTAACTTTGTCTATAGCGACATATATATATATATATATATATATATATATATATATATATATATATATATATATATATATATATATATATATATATATATATATATATATATATATATATCCATGGCACAGTGGGCAAGGGGGTGAACCTGGGATCATAGTTCTAGGTTCGAGTCCTGAACATATGAGAGGAAACAAAGTCTGGCCCGACTAATAGGGCATAAGGTATCGACGTACACACACATACACACACACACACACACACACGCGTATATATATATATATATATATATATATACATATATGTATATATATATATTCATATATATATATATATATATATACATATATGCATATATATATACATATATATATATATATATATGTATGTATGTATGTATGTATGTATGTATGTATGTATGTATGTATGTATGTATGTATGTATGTATGTATGTATGTATGTATGCATGTATATGAATAACCAACATTTTTTAGCTTAAACTTTATGCACAACGTCACATGGAAGAGACGTGCCCCACTCAAGGAGCCTAAGCAGGTAGTTTTTAGGCAGTGAAGGCTTTTTTGACATTACAATGTCTTGTGTGAAAGTGAAATGACCATCATAAGTCTTATGATGTGAATAAAGATGGAAGATACAAAGATGCGATAAAAAAAATATTATTGGAGTGCACCAGGAGAATGCAGCTAGCATCGGCAGACTACAATTTTGACTGTCATGATGAAGAATTTGTTGTTTAAATTAAAAACAAAAGATATAAAAGAAAGATGTCTGGAAAGAATCCGACTGTATGATAAAGAAAACATGCTTGAGGTAAGGTAGTAAAATTCAATAACAATGATAAGAGTCTGTATGTCAAAGTCTTCTAATCATTTTAGCATTTTGGTTAATTTGAAAAAAGGAAATAAACTTATGGTTCTGGGGTTTATAATTCAAGCCCATTTACCTCCCCAGATAAAAATAAGTAATAGATCATCCATTTGCTCATATTGGAATCTTAACAGTTTGAAAAGAGATGGATTTCCTCTAACAGAGTGCAATGACTTGCAGACATATCTTCATTCCAAATTATATATATATTTTTTCAAACTAGTAGCAAACACGTGCGATATTTGAGGTCAAATAGTCTGGATCCACTGGTTTCATTTGGTTTGACTCTAGTCCAAGAGTCCGGACGTGATTATTTCTAATGAATTGGACCTCTGGAATGGCCGCCCCCGCTTGTGAGAGGGAAAGAGCCCTTTGGTATATATATATGTACGTACGTATGTATGTAATGTAATGTATGTATGTATGTATGTATGTATGTATGTATGTATGTATGTATGTATGTATGTATGTATGTATGTATGTATGTATGTATGTATGTATGTATGTATGTGTGTATGTATGTATGTATATATGTATGTATGTATGTATGTATGTATATATGTATGTATGTATGTATGTATGCATGTATGTATGTATGTATGTATGCATGTATGTATGTATGTATGTATGTATGTATGTATGTATGTATGTATGTATGTATGTATGTATGTATGTATGTATGTATGTATGTATGTATGTATATATGTATGTTTGTATGTATGTATGTATGTATGTATGTATGTATGTATGTATGTATGTATGTATGTATGTATGTATGTATGTATGTATGTATGTATGTATGCATGTATGTATGTATGTATGTATGTATATATGTATGTATGTATGTATGTATGTATGTATGTATGTATTTATGTATGTATGTATGTATTTATGTATGTAGGTATGTATGTGTATATGTATGTATGTAATTTTGAATGGACATTACCTTAGACACATTTCCTCCTCCTTCTCCTCATTTCTTTATCTACTCCCTACGTGCACTCCATCTCCCCTTCTCCTCTACTCTTCCTCACCTGCCTCCTCACCCTACTCCTCCTTCCCTTCTCCTCCTACACTCTTCCTCACCCTCCTCCTCACCCTCCGCGCCTTCCTGCTCACCCTCCTCTTCACCATTCTTCCTTTTCCTCTCCTTCCTCTTTCCACTCTTCTCCCCTTTCTCTTTTATCCCTCAACCTCCTCCCTTCTTTCCTCTTCCTCTTTACAAAGATTACAAAGGATTACAAAGGCAAAGCATGCCGACAGGAGACCTTTTGATCCATATCTAGGTCGGATGCGAAAAAAAAAAAAAAAAAAAAAATCATATTAATAATAAATTAAAACTATGACAATGTAAATAACAATTAAAATACATAAATAAATGCATTGGTATAGTTGAATAACAAACAAACAGGTAAATAGTAAATGATAATAAATTGTCATATAACTAATAATAAATGAAAATCAGACAGACAAATTATAACAAAACAAAAACAAATAATATAACATAAATTATAATAATTACAGCATCTTACTTAGGTATTTATCTAAATGATTCTTAAAGCTTCGAACTGAACTACATTGCACTACCTGTGCAGGAAGTTTATTCCATTCATTAACTACACGGTTGGCAAAGTTGTTTCTACCTACTTCCAAATTGAATCTATTTCCGGACAGTTTGAGACCATTGTTTCTTGTCTGATTCTCATTCAATGTGAAAATTTGGTCACTTTTGATGTTGTCAATTCCCTTTAAAATCTTAAAGACCTGTATCAAGTCACCTCTGAGTCTACGCTTTTTTAGGGAAAACAGATTCATGTGCTTAAGTCGATTTTCGTATGATTTATTTTTGATATTTGGAATCAGTTTTGTGGCTCGCCGTTGTACTTTTTCCAGTCTGTCAATGTCTTTAATGAGATTCGGTGACCATACGGAAACAGCATATTCCAAATGTGGACGAACTAACGATTTATATAGCTTGTTAATGAGTGATGGACTTTTGAAATCAAAAGATCGCGCAATCAATCCCAGAATCTTATTTGCTTTCTCAGAGGCTGAAATACACTGCTTGGATGATTTGAGGTCGTTACTGATAATTACGCCGAGATCTTTTTCACTATCCACTTTTGTTAACGAATTTCCAAATAACTTGTAATCGTACTTGCTGTTATTTTTACCTATGTGCATTACCTTGCATTTACTTGTGTTAAATTTCATTAGCCACTTTTCAGACCATTGCTGTAATTTATCTAAATCTTCTTGAATATCTAATTGGTTTGAGTGATCATTTGCCAC
>NC_134778.1:95220387-95227887 GCF_046742065.1 Oratosquilla oratoria
ATAAAAACAGGTTGGGCACTTTCGTTCACTATTTCAGACTAAGTTGATCCCTCTCCAAAGACCCATCCTGTTATTAGCTGAATGTATGCGTGTGTAATAATTAATAAGTGTATGTTTGTTCATGCGTGCGTGTACATGATTATATATATACACATAGATATATATATATATATTATATATAGATATACATAATAGCTATATATATACATATATTTATATATGTATATATACATATATCTATAGATATATATATATATATATATATATATATATATGTATGTATGTATGTATGTATGTATGTATGTATGTATGTATGTATGTATGTATGTATGTATGTATGTATATATACTGTACATGAAAATACGCCGACTCTTTTTCTGCAGTATAAAAATCATAAAGCCCCATTTATTTCGGACGAATAAGAATTGTAGAGTAAATTGGAGAAGTTTATGCAAAAGATGACATTTGCGATTCAGTTCCAATTAACTTAAGAGACGAAAGTTGTGTTTCCCTGGCTTCAGAGTGCGTTTGTGAATCCTTAAATGATGAAGTTTCTCTCGAAATGAGAGATGTCAAGTGAAGGCTTTAGACCGGACATTACACAACTTTTCCCCAAGCAATCCAGTTTCCAAATTTGATCAGGTATAGTTTGCTCGTATCGTAGGATGGTGTACGTTCAGCGATAATTACTGATGTCCTCATGTCTAAACTCACCATAAAGCCAATATGATATGGTCATTGCTAATCCTTTCAGATCATCATGCCCTTTATATGCTTTTTTCTGGCCTCTTCTGAACGATTTTATTAAGCTAATGGCCAAACTTAGAAGAAAATCAAATCTTGGTCATCCCATCGCGAATTAGATTTCCAGTTAACGTTGGTTGTATACGAAGGTTTAATCATTTGAACATCAATGGAATTGTATACTAGATAAATCTCGTTCAAGTAGTAAATTCCCATATCCATAAACAAATAACCCTCGACCTTATCATCACTAATATGGCCCCCACCTCTTCCCCTCTCGGTCACAGTACACACATCAACATTCTGTGGTACTTAGAATCTTTATGCACATTACAAACTCAAATTAGAGTACTCCGAAAATAAGCTAAAATTATAGCTGGAGAAGAAGCTGTCACCTTTATCCTATGCTCTCGGAGAGTTGCAGTAGGTTACAGGCAGTTTTGGGGATTGGAGAATAGTGCAGGACTTGCACCTGTGATTAGAGACTGGAAAAAAATAACAAGACAAGAACGCTTCCGATTGCGCCACCAGCGCACTAAGAAATTATTACTCACGTTTGATTTCTTCTTTATATATTATCCTTTCGATTCAGTTTGCTCTAGATATTAGGATTTCCCAGAAAGCTTCATTGTCCTGGTCAGCCAATAAAAAAAATGAACGCAAGATCGAATTCTTCGAACGTCTTTGATTTTTGACTTGAGTGAATGTAGGTCTTGGTAGATTGCAGTGTGTCAGCTACCTTATATTCGTCTACTTATCTTTTTTTGTACCCATTAGTTATAGAATGACATATTCCAAGCCTAAGTTGAATGGAACCATCTGACATTAGCCAGAACAAATGCATGAAAAGGAGCGTTTCCTTATTGAAGGTGTAAATTATAGTTTTTCTGCCTTAGATTCAGCTTAGCGTTTCAGGGTGGGGGAGTTATCCTCTTTAATCTAAACAATAATTATTCCTGTTCTCGGAAGAATTAAAAATTACCCCAACTCCACACTGATAGGAATTTTCATTTCTTCTTCGAATGGTTACATTACAGTCATTTGGCTTTGTTTCGTGTATATTTAGCGCTGATTTAACTTCTTTCCCTACGGTGAAGTTCCCAAGAGTATCTAATATACAAATGAAACAAAAAATAAAGCAATAGATATATTGTAGCCTATTGATGCCTACACAAGTGTGGTGCAGGGAAAATCAAGTATGTTTAGACTTTGTATTTATTGAAACAGGCGTTTCCGGTATATACAGACCGGGATGTAATCGTTAAGGAAACAGTGTCTTCCCTGGTGAGTCTAAGGGAGAGAGTTTCTCCCCTAACCCCCTGTTTACGGCGATGCAGTCGCCGTTTATATTTGTGAATTATGGCTATCCTACATATTTGGTGTAGGTTGTGAGTTAAGTAATATGTTTGGGATTTATGAAATACTATTTGTTTGTTAGTTGCATTGCAATGAATAGCTATTGTTAGTGGATGTGCTTTGACATGATGTATGTATTAGAGTTACAATAATATAGCTTGGTAGATATAAGGAAAATGTTAATGATCTGTCTAGCGACACTATGTACTTGTATCAGTGACTTCTGATATTGAGTTGTTATATATAGGCAAGAAATATTTGAGTATCTAGAAATACATGATGGCAGGGTTGATGTTATGGTTAGTGTGTCTTAGCATTGTGGATTGTAAGTTTTGATATTTTACAGAGTATGTTTGAAAAATATCTTGCTTATAAAAAATGCACTGGAAAATATTTGATGTGTAATTATTGATTTCTATATATTTTTTAAACATTTGATGTTTGTTAAGTTCATTTGTTAATATTGTATCTATTGGTATATTGTATATAGTTGTATATTTGATTCTTGTTGGTATATCTCTATTGATTAATATGTGTGATAAATTCTTTGTTTCTATTGGTATTTGTAGATTTGTGAATACAGTCTTCCTAGACTAGATTGTAAATTTGTATTCATATATATGTATATATATGTATATATATATATGTATATATATACATATATATATACATATATATATATATATATATATATATATATATTTGTGTAGTCGTGTGTATACACTGTTATATTAAGATAAGACTTTACTGGGTTGACGGGCTAATAATCCTCTCCTGACTGTGTGGGTAGGGACGGTACACTGATATCGTCGGGTCCTTGAGGATATCGTATCGTCGGTTTTGCTGAGGTCAACTAGATGATAGCTCACCAGGCGGAGGGAAGGAGGTGAGTGGATAAGATGGTTGGTCGAGGTCAGCAAACAACTGGCTTATTTCCCACTTTTCTCCATTTTCTTTAACCATCTCCAATCCCTGACCCACTACCCTTGCATTTATCTCTTGGACCACCCCATCCCTGTATAAATTGAAAATCCCTTAAATGCAAAAACAACCCACTTGAAACTTGCCCTGTTCTGATGTTATATTTAAGTTGGTTTATTCTCAATTCTAAATCCTTGCCTGTTTGTCCAATATAATCAAAGTTACAATTTTTGCGAGGGATACTATAATCACAGCCTTCAGAACAGGGCAAGTTTCAAGTGGGTTGTTTTTGCATTTAAAGGATTTTAATCATTGCATTGATTGGGATAACACAAAGAAAATTGCCTTAATTAGGGACATTAAGAAGAGGAATATCATAGAATCATGTTATATAAAAGCTTCATTTGAGAACAACATGAATATGAGTATGGAAATGTATAAATTAGATAACTTTGTAACACATAGAATTGTTGACAGTAGCCGGGTCAAACGTCCAGCAGTGCGGAGAGAGTGAGGTCTCAGTGGACCTGTCCTAATTTCCCCCTAGTGTGCTTTTTTTGTATATATAATGTCACTGCTACTTTACTCTGTACATTTGAAAATATCTTAAATAGACGAAAACGTTCGGTCAACTTTCATTTTATTTCTCAAGTGGTTTTATTACACATTTTGTGAATCACGTGTTTTTGTGATTTATTCGTATATATATATATATATATATATATATATATATATATATAAATATATATATATAATATATATATATATATATATATATATATATATATATATATATATATATATATATATATATAATGATGATGATGATGATGGTAGTCCATCGATTTCGACGATGACATCTTCCCAGGTTTTCTGGCGGGGATGTACGTCAATGCCTGTTATAGGATCGGAGGTGGCTTATGAGGCCAATTCTCGAACGGCAGACGCGGGGGCAGTGGGGGCAAGGGAACTGTCCATTGCTTGGAGGCTGTGATGATGTGGCCTTGCGCATCGCTCTTGCCTTCCTAGCGTTTTCCCTGCGTTGGTCCTCAAAAACTGTCTGGGCCTACAGGGTGATGTACCACCACTGAGGTCTGTCCAAAGCTTCGGCTTCAAGCTTTCTTGGTGGAATGTTAGTATGGATGAGGTGTGTCTTCATACAGTGTTTATAGCGCTTGCGTGGTCTCCCTGTGTTTCTCTTGCCTGAGCAAAGTTCCCCATACCAGAGTTGTTTGGGGAGGCGGTGGTCATCCATTCAAATTAAATTTCCCACCCATCAGAGCTGACTTTTGAGGATCATGGGCTCGATGCTGGTCATCTCTGCACGGTCGAGCACCTCCAGGTTTGTGACTCGGTTTTGCCATTTGATATTTAGAGTGGATCTTAAGCTACGCATATGAAAGCGCTCTGGCTGCTTCAGGTGTCAACTATACAGGGTCCATGACTCACAGCCATTAAAAAGGCTGGTAAGGACCACAGCCCTGTACACTTTCAGTTTGGTAGAAAGTCTAACTTTTCGCTGGTTCAAGACTCGTGTTCTGAGCTGGGCAAGTGCTTGACTAGCTTTGCAGATTCTGGTACTGATTTCTTTGTCCAGACTGCCGTCGCTGCTAATGCTGCTGCCGAGATATTTGAGCTCCTTTGCATTTTTCAGTTGAGTTTCCTCGATGGAGAGGTAGGGAGGCTGGGAGGTAGAGGCGGTTGCTGGTTGTAAAAGCACTTTTGTCTTTCCAAGGCTGATGGTAAGGCCAAAGAGTCGGGCATCTTCAGCAAACTTATCGACGATTAGCTGTAGGTCAGATTCCTTGTGGGCCATGAGGGCACAGTCATCAACAAAAAGTGCCTCAAGAATGAGTTTCTCCGTGGTCTTAGTCTTTACGTTCAGTCGACGAAGATCGAACACAGAACCTTCAATTCTGAATCGCAGATATACCCCAAGGTATATCTGAAAGCATGGTTAAGCACACAGGTGAAGAACAGATTAAAGAGGATCGGGGCCAGGACACATCCTTGTTTGACGCCATTGCTGATGTTGAAGGGCTCCGACACCTCTCCGCCTGACAGCACCTGCCCGGTCATGTCGTCATGGAATTGTCTAATAAGATTGACGAATTTGTCTGGTCATCCGAGCTTGGACAGAATGACCCAGAGGGCCTCCCTGTTCACTGTGTCGAATGCCTTGGTGAGGTCAATAAAGACTGCGTACAAGTCCATGTTTTGTTTAATGCATTTCTCTTGCACTTTGCGCATGACAAAGATCAAGTCAGCCGTAATGCAGTTTGGTCGAAATCCGCATTGGGCTTCTGGCAGGTTAGCTTCAGAGACATGGATAACGAGACGGTTGCCCATGACTCTTGCCAAGGATTTTCCCCACAATGGGGAGAAGAGAGATACCTCTATAATTTTCACAGTCTGTCTTCCTGCTCTTGTTCTTGAAGAGAGAGAGAGATGATGGTGGCACTTCTGAGTTCTTTGGGTATCTCTTCACCTTCCCAGATGTTGGTAAGGAGGGAGAAAAAGGATTCCAGGGCAACGGGTCCAGCTGACTTGGTCTGGCTAATGGCCTTCATAACTTCCATCGTAGGTTGAAGGTCGAGGCAGTGAACTGTAGGTTTCTGGGTGATGAGGTCGAGGGCATAAGATTCTACTGTTGATGGCCAGTTAAGCAGGGTGCAGAAGTGCGCCCTCCATCGCGCGTTGATTCTTCTCTTCTCTTTCAGCAAGGTGGAGCCATCTGCTGTCAAGAGCGGAGCGATACACGGCTCATGGGTCCATAGACCTCCTTTATGGCACTGTAGAACATCTTGGAGTTCTGGGTGTCAGCGTATCATTGGACCTCCTCCGCCTTGTTCTCCCACCATTTGCCCTGCATCTTTCGAAGCGTTGTCTGGGCCTGCCTCTGGAGGTGCTTAAAGCGATCATGCTTGGAGGTGGATGAAGGGTCGTTCTGCCACTAAATAAAGGCCTTCTGTTTGTTGTCGAGGAGTGACTTTATGGTCTCATCATTCTCATTAAACCAGTCTTGATGGATTCTCTTCCTGGGACCAATGGTGGCCCTGGCTGACTCCGTCACCAGAGACTTGAACTGCTCCCATTGTTGTGTTGAGCAGCCAGTCAGGGGCCCGTGAGTAATTAGTTGCTCATCCAGATCATCCACAAATTTGTTACGTTGCTGGGAGTTCTTAAGTCGAGCGACGTTGTATGCTGGTTTGATGGTTTTTGGCATTTTAAGGTGTGGAGGGATAATGATCAGTGATAGGATGCATCTGAGTAGACAATGGTCTGTCCAGCATTCTGCACCGCGCATTGCTCTTATGATCTTCACATCGTGGATGTCTCTCTGGCGGCAGATGACGAAGTCGATCAAATGCCACTGCCTAGACCTGGGATGTAACCAGGTCTCGTCTTATACTTGTCTGCCTGTCTAAACATGGTGTTTGTAATAGCGAGATGGTTTTCAGCGGACATGCTCAGGAGCATTAGGCCGTTGGAGTTCATCCTTTCTATGCCATGTAGTCCCAGCACACTATTCCTGTTGTTGTAATTCGCTCCAACTCTGGCATTAAAGTCTTCCAGCAGAAAGAGTTTGTCGCTAGGATGGATGTCTTTCACTAAAATGCTGACCATTTCGTAGAAGGTTTCTTTCGCTTTGTCGCTACATGTAAAGGTGGGGGCGTAAGCGCTGATGGTCATGGCATGTCAGGTACGGTCAAGAGGGAAGCGAATCTTTATCAGCCGTTCGTTAATAGATCTTGGAAGGTCGGGTAACTGTTTGAGGAGTGAAATTTGATGGCGAGTCCTATTCCATGTATTCTCTCTTCGTCTTTGCTCTTGTCTTTCTAAAAGAAAGTGTAACCACCTTTCCGTTCTGCAACTGATCCCTCCTCAGTAAGTCTCCTTGAGGAGTTTTCTCTATCCATGAGGGTGCGCACGTTCCATGTGCCAACTATTAGGTTCTTTCTTCTTTGTTTTCGACCGCTTAAAAGGCAAACTGCCAGTCGCGGTATACTGCCCAATTTATAAGGACAAGTTTTGGTTGGGATACCTTTTCTAGTCCCTTCCCTCATGTGAGGGTGAGCAGTACTACCCTAAAAAGGCTGCTCAGTCGCCTGGGGCAACATCGAACTCCACTGCTGTCCCGGGGTCAAAAGAAGAGCGACTATTGCCGCCAGGCCACCTACGTGCAGGGTTCAGACTACAACTTCCAGTGGTCACCTCCACCTATTGCTTAGCCCGTTCCCCATCGCCGCAGGGCATTTGGTGAATGGGTTAAGGGGGGAGGGAGAAGAGGGTGCCACCTGAGAGAAAACACCTGTGCATGAATGGTTTTAAGTGGGAAAGTCGTTGCACGTGGCAATCCCACTCTCTCGGCCTCAGGAACCAGGGTCCGGTGGTATGGAGGCGGTCACAACCAGGGGCTCCTTTAGCTGCAGTGGATGACCACGACGCCTTCTGTGCCTTGCCGTGCTCTCAGCGTTC
>NC_134778.1:95237887-95240387 GCF_046742065.1 Oratosquilla oratoria
CATCCACATTCAACAATTCTCTAAATTACTCAACTCATATTCCCCTTACTGCCATTACTTCCATTAATATCTGTCCAACTGCACCCTTTGCCTTTTCCTTTCTACCAGACTCACCCACCTCATTCTCTTCATTTCCATCTAAAACATCTTTCTTGTTCTTTTCAAAACTCTATGTCAAACTCTTAATACATCTTACATTACCCTCCTCTTTTCCTCCTTCACCTTGCGTTAAGAATATAAAACTTTCGAACAAGTATTTCTCCTTCACACTAACAACCGACCTATTTCAGCGCTCAAGTTTTCTAATAAATGGCAAAGAAAAAGTATGCGTATGCATACGTGTATGTGTATATACGTGTGTGTGCGTGTATTTACCTAGTTGTATTTACCTAGTTGTATTTATCTAGTTGTATTATACGGGAAGGGGGTTATGCTCGTAGTGACTCGTCTTTGTATCTCTCAGCATCTAGTTTGTTATTAAATTATTGTATGTTTTTTTGCACATAATATTTCTTCGTCCAATTTGTTCCAGAAAACTATTCTTTTTCAGATCTCTTCTATAACTATCCTTTTTGAGTTTCTTTTCGTGTCCCCTTGTTTTTCTTATATCCCACATTAATAAATATTCCCTATCAAAGACTTCCATACCTTTCATGATTCTGAGGGATGAGGGATATAGAGAGAGGGAGACCGAGGGAGGTAGAAAGAGCAACAACGAAGAAGATAGAGAGAGGGAGAGCGAGGGAGATACAGGGAGAGTGAGGGAGATAGAGAGGGAGAGAATGAGGCAGATAGAAAGAGAGGGAGAGAGGGAGAGGGAGAGTGAAGGAGGGGGAGAAAAGAGATTTTACGCGCGCGCTAGGAGGTGTCCGTGCTTACGATTAAAATTGAGATTATGCTATTTTCTTTTTGCATCTAAAAGGCTTGAAACGTACATATATCATACCTCAATACGACCAAGTTTTCTTATTTTAAAACAAATTAACACGTTTCTCTATAAAGTATTTCTAAAGTCATGGACGTTCACACACGAATGCATATTATCTTTGTTCGTTTTTGTTAGTTCTTGTGATATCGCATATATGTTTATTCATGTGAAATTTGTCTACTCGTCGTGCATATATTTTTGTCTATATTCCCAACTTCATGCATACAAAAGTAGTACCCTGTCTCCCTGTGTGCTTGTACTCCACAGATCAGTGGCGCCCCTATGTAGCCCGGCCTTATTAAACATGTCCCAAGCCTTTGGTCCTCTCATCCCTTGTAGAGATGAGAAAGTGGAAGCTGCACGAACGCTTATTTAGGATATGCCATTTTTTATCAGTCCTATCAGATTTTCAAGTTATTTATATCAGACTAGTTTGAGTTGAATATCTGTTTTGAAAGCTACATCATTTATTCAAATTGAGGCGATTCTATATGTATATAAGCTATATGCCTACATACATACATACATATATATATATATATATATACATATATATATATATACATATATATATATATATTTGGTTTGTTCATATTTGTTTGATCATACATTTATCTATTAATATACCTATTTATATATATGTATATATATATTGTGCATGTTTCATTAAAAGTGATGGCTAGTTGTGCATTGATAATTTTCTTAAAGGTATTTTCCATATACCTTATTAAGGATTTGTTTTCCTTAGGAAGGAAATTTATGACTTGGCTGTATGTAGTCATATTAGCTAGATCGCGATTTCGGGTTCAAGACCCTTCTTCAGTAGCTATAGGGATAAGAATTAATCCGAAGATTCTAGTAAAGATCTAAGTTTTATACTAGAGTTCCTATACTTGCTAATCACTGGGGGAGGTCACCTGGTATTACGGGCAGGGACGAAATGTCACGTACGCTAGGGAGCCTCCGGGTTTGTGTTGTGGCGGAATGTTGCGTTTTGTCTCGTAGATGGACGTGTGGCGTTTTGTCTCGTATTGGCGTTTGTGGTGTTATGTCTCATGTTTGTATTTGTAACGGTTTGTCTCATGCTTGGAAGGGCTCTAAGGTCTTCTGCTTGTACATTTAGGTTTGGGCTCAACTCTTTAATATACAACGCTTCTAAAATTGGGAGGCGTCTATCGTCAGTACATAAATCCAAAATCTCGGTGTTTTTCTCTAGTGTCTCTCTTGCTAGTGTTATGCCGTGGGCTTCTCTTAAGTGATTTTTAGGGGCTCCAGATGTCAGGTGGTATGAGAGGCGACGGGATAACCTCATTGTCGTCATGCCAATATAGGTGGATGGGAGGGCTTCACAGTTCCCTCGTGTACATGTGAACCTATAGATGACATGTGATTTCTGAAGTTCCTTTCTCTCTTGTAGGGGGCTGTTTCTAATAAGGAGGTGGCTAGTTTTCTTAGTTTTATAATAAATCACTAGATTTAGTATTTTTTCCGGATTGACTGGTTTAATGTTTCTTTTTATAATTTGTTTCATAATGCGTTCATCTTCTTTATAAGCTGACGAAAAAGTGGATT
>NC_134778.1:95250387-95257887 GCF_046742065.1 Oratosquilla oratoria
TTTATTTGCACGACGCTTTGCTTATTACAGATTTTCAAGTGCTTGAAAAAGCTGTAATAATCGAATCGTTGTACAAATAAAGGCTGCGTCCTCATATGGTGTTTAACTCGTCAATCCAGACTCTGTTCTAAATGTTAAATCTAGTCCTGACGGTTCTTCCTTGTTTCTTTATTTTGTATTTTCCTTTACCAACTGAGTCATTGTGTATTCAATGATCATATCCAATAGTATATTTCCCCATAGGTTCTCTCCACTATATGAGGACGAAGCCTTTATTTGTACGACGCTTTGATTATTACAGCTTTTCAAATACTTGAAAAAGCTGTAATAATCGAAACGTCATACAAATAAAGGCTCAGTCCTCATATGATGTTTAACTCGTCAATCTTGTCGGCAACTGCTACTTTCATGAAAAGAGCCTGAATTTGTGGATAAAATGGAATACAAGACACCAATTAGGAAGAGTGACCACATATCACTTGAGTTCGAACTAAAAGAAGAAATTGATTTGGGAAGAAAGGAGAAACACAGAAAAAGTTAGACTGATGTACAACAAAACGGATTATGTGAAACTCAGAAAATCCTTTCAAAAAGTGAATTGGAAAATTTCTTTAATAAAGAAACAAAGACCAGAAAAAAGGAATATATCTAAAGAAATTTATAGAGAAGGAATAGATAAATACCTACCAAAGCAGAAGCAGGAAAGGTTGTACATTAAGTGCTGGTATAACAAAAAATGTAGTGAGGCAAAAGATAAGGAGACAAAGCTTGGAAAAGATGCAAAAATAAACAGGTAAGTGGCAAATATATATCAAACTGAGAAATAGATATGTGAAAATACGCAGGGAAGAAAAACAGAACTACGAAAAAGACATAATAGATAAATGTAAGGATCAACCTAGATTGTTCTACAGGTATGTGAATGGTAAACTGAAAAATAAAAAATAAATAGTAAAACTGCATCAAGGAAATGAGGAATATTTTGAAGATGTAGAAATGGTGGAGGCTCTAAACAAATATTTTGCTTCTGTATTCACATTAGAAAATGCACATAATTAGGAAGAAGAAAAGGTAGAAAGATCCCCTCCCCATGAAAGAAAGAAATGTAACACACACAAAAATAAATAAACAAATAAAAGACCAAATAATAAACCTTGTCAGAAAATCACACGGTCCGGACAGAATTGCAAACTGCATACTAAAAGAATGTATAGATAAGCTAGAGGATAAGATGTATGAAATAATAGATTGCTCACTCAAGGAAGCAAAGGTGCCACAAGACTAGAAAAATGCAAATATCGTACCAATATATAAAGGGAGAGATAAGGAAAACCCAACAAACTATAGGCCGGACTCCTTTACAAGCATAATAGCTAAAATATGCGATAAAGTTATCAAAAGTAGATGGATTAATCATCTGGAAGAAAATAAGATACTAAATCCAAAACAATTTGGCTTTAGACAAGAAGGGTCTCACGCCACCAACTTCATTTGTTTTATTCAAGGCTATTAGACATAATACAAAATATAGGGGGATTGGCGGGTTGAGCTTTTCTAGATTTACAAAAGGCATTTAATAAAATACCACACAAAAAACTTCTAAGAAAACTTAAAACAACAGGAGGAGTACAATGAAAATTAATTAAATGGATGGAAGCTTTCTTGAACGGGGGGAAAATGAGGGTGGTAATTAGAGACAAAAACTCGACTAAGGTTCAGCACTAGATCCGATAATGTTTGCCATATATATAAAAGACATGGATGAAGTTGTTGAATGTTATATGAACTTCGTTGCAGATGACGCAAAATAACTAAAGAAAATAAGTACAAAGAAAGATTGTGAATCATTTCAGAGAGATCTGGAGAAAATCTGAAAATAGAGCCAAAAGTGGGAAGTGAACTTCAACATCAAGAAATGCAGTATAATGGAGTTTGGTAAAGATAAAAATATAATATAGGGCAATATAAGGTTAGTACAAAAGAAGTGAAAAAAAAGATAGCTCGAAAAGACCTAGGATTAATTATTATTTTTAGCAAAGACATGTCACCAGACAAGCATATAAACAAAATAGTCGGGCAAACCTACAATTTACTAAGAACAACACAGGTGGCCTTTAACTGCGTGGATGAAGAAATGGTAATATGTATATATATATATATATATATATATATATATATATATATATATATATATATATATATATATATATATATCTATTAGTCATACTGATAAGACCAAGATTGGAGTACGCTGCTACACTATGGACACAAAACGCAAAAGAGAATATAAAGAATTTAGAAATAATTCAAAGAGCAACGATAAAGATGGCACCAACATTTTCAAAATTGACTTACGAACAAAGATTGTCCAAACTGAAACTAACAAGCCTGAAACAAAGAAGAGAAAGAGGAGATCTACTGGCCATTTACAGAATCATGAAAGGTATGGAAATCCTTAATAGAGACGATTTATTATAGTGGGACAGAAGAAAAAGATGAGGACACGAAAAGAAACTCAAAAAAGGATAGTTATAGGATATATATGAAAAATAATAGTTTTCCACAGAGAGTGATTGATGTCCGTAACAAATTGGACGAAAAAATAGTATGTGCAAAGACCATACAAGAATTTACATAAAAACATATTAATGAAGGAGACTGCAAGAGACCATAAGGCCTTCACTAAGCAGCTCCGTATCCATCACCAAGTGTCATCCCCATCCATAGAGCTGTCTAATCGTTTCTTAAAACAACTGATAGTTTCAGCGCTTACTACATGGTTACTAAGTCTATTCCATTCGTCGACCACCCTATTAGTAAGCCAATTCTTGCTTATTTCCTTCTTAAATCTAAATTTGTCCAGTTTAAAACCAATACTGCGAGTCCTGCACTGTTGTTTTAAAATAATGACCTTGTTTGCATCACCCTTGTTAAAACCTTTGATCCACTTGACCACCTCTATTAGATCACCCCGCACTCTGCGTCTTTTCAGAGAGTGTAAGTTAAGATACCTAAGTCTCTCTTCGTAAGGCAAATTTCTGAGTCCATGTATCATTTTGGTCATTCTCCTCTGTACTGATTCTAGTAAACTGATGTCCATTCTGTAGCACGGAGACCAAAACTGTACCGCATAGTCAAGGATGGGTCTAACTATCGCTCGATAGAGTTTGATAATTACCTCTGCACTTCTATTCGTTACCGTCCTACTAATGAAACCTAATGCTCTGTTAGCTTTATTCCTGGGGCTAATGCACTGTTTCCTGGTTTTAAGGTCCGGCCTCACTAGAACTCCCAAGTCTCTCTCGCACTCAGTTTTCTCTAAAAACCGTGTTGTCTAAGCTGTACCTATTTTCGGGGTTGTGTAGTCCTACGTTTAACACGCTACACTTAGAGATGTTGAAGTTCATTTGCCATTTCACCGACCATGTGAAAAACTTTTTAAGATCATCCTGCAGAATCTCTGCGTTATCTCCTTACCTAATTAGGCGTCCTATTTTACTGTCGTCCGCAAACATACTAACATCACTATTTATCCCATCGGCTAAGTCGTTTATGTACATAATGAACAACAAGGTACTCAAAACCGAGCCCTGGGGACCCCACTAGTAACATTGCCTCACCTAGATTTTATTCCATTTATGGTGACCCACTGTTTTCTGCTACTAATCCAAGCTCTAATCCATTCTAACACTTTTCCTCCTATGCCATGGGCTTTGATTTTATTTAGTAGTCTCTGGTGTGACACCTTGTCGAACGCTTTGCTAAAGTCAAGATAAATAACATTGTAATTATCATTGTTATCTGACGACTTTTACACTTTAGTGTGAAAGGATAGAAGATTATTCACACATGACTTACCCTTAGAGAAGCCATGCTGTGTATCACGAATTAAATTATGACTTTCGATGTGTTTTCTGAGGCTATTCACTATTACTGATTCAAGCATTTTACCTATAACCAATGTCAAATTGATTGGCCTGTAGTTGAATATAGACGATTTATCTCCCTTCTTAAAAACAGGAACAACGTTTGCCTGCCTCCAAGCAATAGGCACAAAACCAGTGTCTACCGATTTATCAAATATTTTAATCAACTGGTCGCAGATTTCAAATTTACACTCCTTAAGCATTCCCGGTTAATTTCGTCTGGTCCCGGTGATTTTGTAGCGTTAAGTTTTTAAATCTGCTTGACTACTTCTTTACTAATGCTGATATTAGATAGACTACTTTCTTCATCCCCTCTGAAAATCGGACCGCAGTCAGGTACTTTATCTAACCTCCCATTAGTAAACACCGAAAGGAAATAATTGTTAAATTCCTCACTCATTTTTCCTCCGATTTTATCATGACATTTTCATCGTTATTAATCGGTCCTATTCTTTCTTTATTTTCTTATTCTATAGAGATGAAAGAATCCCTTTGGGTTGGATCTTGCTTGACTGGCAACCTTAATTTAATAATTAAGTTTCGCTGTACGTGTATTCTTTTTAACCAGCTTTGCCATTTCTTTTTATATTTTTATATGGTGTTTTTCCCCTTTTTTTTTTTTTTTTTTTTTTTTTTTTTTTTTCTTTTCTTTTTACGTAAAGTCCTTTTTCATTCCGATCTTATGTTTCAATCTGTCCGTCATCCGTTTGGGAGTATTACTATTTTTCCGTATTGACTTCAGGGGGATACAACTAGATGCTGAGATATACAAAGACGTATCGCTACGGGCATAGCTCTCCTCCCGTAGCATTTGTGGCCGCCACTACGGCGGTCCGAATTCAGATCCTGTCCAGGGGTGAAATAAATTCATTATCGGTGCGTTGCGAGTCGTTGATCCAACTCTCATGTGCGGAGAGTAGGGGGCGTGTGCACGTGTAAGGGCAAAGTATTACCCAGAGATAGATCATATATGAACTCTGGGCTTTCTTCCGTAAGGATAATAGCTGTCTATCACGAGTCCAACATGTAGTCCAAGTCCAAGGTGAATCACACACAAACACATACAAACACTCACACACACACACACACACACACACACACACACACACACACACACACACACACACACACACACACACACACACACACACACACACACACGAGTTAGAAAGACAAAATCCTGAGTCCAAGAGAGCTTAATGACTTAAAAAAAGAATTAAACATAGTTAAAATGAAAATGAAAGGAGGAAGAATAAAGATACTAACAAAAATGAGGCTTTGAAAAGAGAAGTAAAAGAACAAATATAAGCGGTAATCGAGAAAGTTGGAGATACCATAAAAGAGACAGATCTTCAAGATGTAAACAATGAAAGGAAAGTAGATCAAAAATAAATTTTAAAGAAATTGTAAAACAACAAATGAAAGAAAATGCAAAGGAAACAGTCATAAAATAAGTTAAAGTGAAAGAAAATTGGGTCAGGGACACAGTTGATAAAAAAATTATATAATAGAATATGGTATTAAAAATACACAATGTAGCTAGATACTTAAGAGAAAAAGAGGGAAAAAATTAGTAAAATAAATTCTGAAAGAGACATAATGGGAGGGGCAAGAGATGAAAAAAGAAACAAAAAACGAAGTGCACAGAATGGGACTATACTCCAATGAAAAAATATATCTCTAAAAATTAGTGGGTCAGGGGTTGGAGATGATTAAAGAAAATGGAGAAAAGTGGGAGGTGAGCCAGCTGTTGTTTGCTGACGACACTGCGCTTGTAGCAGGATCAGAGAAGGGATTGAGGAAGTTAGTGACAGAATTTGAGGTGTGTGAAAGAAGGAAGCTGAAGATAAATGTGGGCAAAAGTAAAGTGATGAGATGTACATGGGGAGAGAGTGACAGTAGGCTGGAAGTAAGCATTAAGGGTGAGAAACTAGAGGAAGTGGATAGTTTCAGATACTTGGGTGCGAATGTGAAAGGAAAGGGAGGAGTGGGGGTGGAAGTAGAATGTAGATTGAGAGAAGCGAGTAAATGCCTTGGTGGATTGAAAAGCGTAATGAGAAATAGACATCTGGGAACAGATGCTAAGAGGAGTTTATACGAAGGAGTGATTGTGCCAACAGCACTGTACGGGGCAGAAACATGGAACATGAGAGAGGAAGAGAGAAGGAGTTTGAATGTGTTTGAGATGAAATGTCGGAGAAGTATGATAGGGGTTACTAGGCTAGATAGAGTGAGAAATGAGGAGATGAGGAGGAGAACAGGGGTGGAAAGGGAGCTGGTAGATAGGGTTGATGAAAGAGTATTAGGATGGTTTGGACACATGGAAAGAATGAGTGAGGAAAGATTAGTAAAAGAAGTGTGGAAGGCGGAGGTGGAAGGAGTGAATATGAGGGGGCGTCCCAGGATGAGATGGATGGATGGGGTGAAAGGGGCTTTACAAAAGAGAGGAGTGTCTGTAGAGGAAGGACGGGAGAGGACAAAAGATAGGGGTGAATGGAGAAGGGTTGTGTATAGATGAGGCTATGATGCATGAGGGGGAGTGGGTGGGGATGGGGGTGAAGAAGTATGTATGAGAACTAAATTGACGCAGCCCGAAGGGATTTCTCCCCGTCTTCTCCTTTCCTGCATGAGGGACAGAGAAGGGGGGTCGCAGAATTTATGAAGCGGCCTTGCTGTGGATGTGCTGTGTCTTACGACACTGCTTCTGACCTAGGGCAGTGGACAGGATGCAGGGATGACCTGTTATCCAGGAGGTGACAAGATAGGAGGGAGGGAGGAGGGTGGAGGGGAGTGGAATATATGGGAAATGAAATGGGTGTGAATGATTTCTATGGCTTTTTCTTTTTGGCTACCCCCCATATAAGGGGGGAAAAGCCTTTGGTATATGTATGTAGAAATTTAAATAATATCTCAAATGATACCGGAAGAATAACTAACAAAACAGCAAAGTTGGAAAAAAAGGTAAGAAACACAAAAAATATGAGGATAAAAAACGAAAATGAGCGATGAGGAAAAAGAGAGAGAAAAAAATGAAGCTAATGAAAAACACGAGAGAAGAACAGCGACCAAAAGGAATGATTTTTTTTTCTGGACTTGGTGCTAAGAAAATGGTATATATATATATATATATATATATATATATATATATATATATATATATATATATATATATATATACATATACATATGTATATACATATATATATGTATATATATATACATAAGTATATATATATACATACATATATATATGCATATATGTATATATATGTATATATGTATATGTATATATATATATATATACATATATATATATATATAAGGAAACACAGGAAACAGAAAAGGAGGAATAAGAAAAAATAAAGGTAACGTATACCAACATAGATGGCATAATTTCAAGATTAAATGGATTAAACGATATAATGGGAATTGTAGAGACGAAATTAAAAAGTCCATTACAAATAATGTCGGACAAGGTTTATATATTCACTGGGTTAAAATAGAAAGTAAAAACAGGGTGGAGGAGTTATATCTTAGCCTAAGAAAGGCTTAAATGTGACAAAGATTACAGAAG
>NC_134778.1:95262887-95272887 GCF_046742065.1 Oratosquilla oratoria
CTGAAGGGTCTCTAGCTAGACTAGCTTTACTCTAGTCACCAATACACATCCATACGAACGTGAGCAAATATGAGCCCAGTCGCACACCCTCATAGATGTTAGTCAAAAAAGGACTACGGATTTTTTTTTTTTTTTTCTTTCTTTTTTTTGCGAATCCGTCATGACTTTTGAACACCTCTTCCAAGGGGAGCGGGGCCTCGGATCAAATGGGGCGATAAAAGGATGAAGGACTGCATGTAAAAAGAAAGAGGAGTTGGAGTCCCCCATCTCCACCCAACTTCTCTAGCCTGTCTTCAGGCTCTTTAGCTAACTTGTCTGGAAGTCTTTATATAGTAAACATAAATTCAAAGCTTATTCTTCAATCAGATTCAATGGCAAAGGAAATAGAATTACTATGTTATTAAATTAAATGTTCTCTAAAGAATATGTATACATGTGATTCAATGGTCAATTTTCATCTGAAATTATGAATATGTTCCTATTGTTTTCTAAATTGATGATAAATTGTTCATTCTATCAATTTTAGTTTTCTTGTGCAGGTTCCTGTTCTGACCCTTTTTCTTCTCCTTCAATAAAATTTCATCAGTTTTTCATTCAAAAATCGACTGAAAATTCTTACGTCTGTTGCTCCAGTTTTATCTTTTTTTTTTTGTTTTTACTACAACCAAGCTTCCTTACTTTTAATACCTCTTCTAAATATTATGAAACTTCTCCTTATCTTATAATTTCTATGTGTTTCATTTACCATTGAATTTGACTCGTATAGTATTTTCTTTCTTGGTCTTACCCGGTTTCACTTTTTTAGTTTCCCCTACAGTTTTTTTCAATCTCTGATCTTTGTAAAATATAAGTGCATCCTACTTTCGGAAAGTGGACATCTTAATCTTTGAATTTAGATTCCTGGGTTGAAAATAAAGCTCTCAATACTTTGAAATGTGTATGTTTGTATGATTGAAACGTCCCAGTATTGGTTTTCTGCTTAGAGTGCTTATTAATGCCATTCTTTCCTTCAATACGTATTACCCATCAGACTCGCAGATGGGCTCTGTGTAAATATCCAATGGCGACGTCATAACCCAATATGTATTTTCGTATTCTTGAAGGATATATTACATGTATATCATTAGAATTTTCCTACCTGCCCTCATTCAAGCGTCATATTAAAGATCTCATTAAATACTTGCTCACCTGTTATTACTCTAGATCTAAATTGGGCCACTTTGACGAAAAGTAATAGATAATAATAGAAAATGTCTTCGATGCGTGTATATGTTTGTTTATTTGCCTGTGTGTGTGTGTGTGTGTGTGTGTGTGTGTGTGTGTGTGTGTGTGTGTGTGTGTGTGTGTGTGTGTGTGTGTGTGTGTGTGTGTGTGTGTGTGTGTGTGTGTGTGTGTGTGTGTGTGTGTGTGCGTGTGTGTGTGTGTGTGAGTGTGTGTGAGTGTGTGTGTGTGTGTGCGTGTGTGTGTGTGTGTGTGAGTGTGTGTGTGTGCGTGTGTGTGTGTGTGTGTGTGTGAGTGTGTGTGAGTGTGTGTGTGTATGTGTGTGTGTGTTTGTGTGTGTGTGTGTGTGTGTGTGTGTGTGTGTGTGTGTGTGTGTGTGTGTGTGTGTGTGTGTGTGTGTGTGTGTGTGTGTGTGTGTGTATGTGTGTGTGTGTGTATGTGTGTTTATGTGTATGTGTTCATGCAGATGTTAATGAAAATATTTGCATCTTCATGAATTCATTTACAAACATGAGAAACAATACAGAAGATAGTACCAACCTTAAAGGGACTGGGCTGTTCCTACCCTCATTCCTGACATCTTTTCTTTTACTACTCTCCTCATGTACCTACCGACTCAAGAAGTTTACCTTTTAGTCCTCCATTATGCTCCAATTTCCATGGTAATCGATTGTGAAGTACTTTGTTGAAGACTTTTTCTAGATGTAGGTACACACAACCCAACCAACCCTCTTTCTCTTGCACCCTTGAATTATCTTCCAGATCAAAAACCAATTGGATTTTCGGTCAAAATATTAATTTGTTCAAAGTATTTAGCCAACCAGTCTTTTACATTTCAGTCTGTTTCAATGATGCACACTAGTATGTAACTTAGTGGTAACTCTTTACTTCGTCCATTAACGAGTAAAATAATCATTACCTCTTTTCCAATTAAATTGCACAACTTTGGTTAATGAATACGTAACTAGACTATGAATACTGTATGCCTATTGCTCCCTGTAGTCTTTGAGAACTCAGTTTGAGATCCCATAGGGCCCTGAAGCTATTCAAAAAAATTGAAAATTCATTTTCTTTTATGCTCAGATCTTCTGGCACAATATTTTTCTCGACTCTCCTACCTATACAAAACCACTCTATTTAGTGAAATCAGATTGAAAACTCACGTTCATTATTACGGCGTGAGTTGATGCATACATAAATATCTCGCCATACACAATCAGTTTTAACATCCCTTAACTATCCTTTTTTTTTTTTTTTTTTTAATCAGGGAAAAATCTGTAGAACAGTTCTCCTTTATCTTTGAATTTACAGATGAGTCCTTTTCCACATCTTCTTGGATACTTATATCATCATACCTAGTTTGCCTTCTTACGTTATTCTCATATTTCTATTACCAAGGCAGATAAGGGAAACAAAATAGTCATTTTAGACCTTGACAGTTATGCCTTGGCCCTTCTTAATGATACCAACACTTATGAGCAACTCAGTAAAAATCTTCTTGAAAATATCTCCATTTCTTCAGCAGCCGCCCAGTCAAAGTAAAAAGTAGCTCCACCTTAGTTTTGTTTCTTCGAGCTCTCAGGATTTGTAGCCCCCAGTTACTTGATGTAGAATTAAATCTGAGTAAATCTTAATTTAGTATATCAGCTTACCCGGATTGGTTCTTCGACAACGCCCTCAGCAGAGCGAGAGCTAATTTTTTCAACACCGCCCCCATTTCTTCTAAATTTTCATTCGAGAAGAGCTCCATAGTCTTTCCTTTTCGGAATCATTTAATCCTTCAATTAAGTTTCTTCCTAAGGACAACTTAAATTTCATTCATCATTACCCCAACGCCATTAATAAACGTGATAAATGTCCACCAAAGGTTGAGAGAAGAACATAATCCTCGTGTTTATTCGATATCATGTAAAGGCTGTGACCTAGTTGACATTGGACAGACGGGGAGTGATTTGGATACTAGGATCATTGAACACAAACGGTCCATCAGATATGGACGAGAAAGCTCAGCGGTGTTCCAACATGTTAAACTATTCAACCAGTTTAGATCGAGACAAAGCTGAGCTCATATATAAGTCTAGATCTGGATTCAGGCGAAAAATGGTTGAATCAACTATCATTGAATATCAACCCAACATAAACATTTCGAAGGGGTAATGTTACCCGGATATAACATCAGGATTATTGATCACAACTTTACTCAAAAGTCATTTGCCTCCTGATCCCACATACCGAGTGAGATGAGTAAGCAGTATAGGGTAGAGACCTTTCCCAATGTTCCCCCAGTTTTGTCAAGGGTGCTACTTAAGTAGCACTCTCTTCTTTCTGCTCTGTATCTACTGAAGAGGATTACAGTTTGCAATCGAAATATATAGATTCCCTGTGAGCTGTATATATATATATGTATATGTATATATATATATATATATGTATATGTATATATATATATATATTTATTTATATATATACATATACATATAATTCGTTTATACTAGTCGTGAGAAGACAGTGTGTTGAGTTTGTAAATGTTTGTCGAAGTACATGAACACTAAATGACCTATGAGACCAGCAAGTACTGTGTGCATGAGTCGTGTGAACTTTGAAGAAGCTAAAACGAGACCTATGGCTAGTTGTTTAAATTGATAATTACCTCTGGGTGTGCTAAAGGTTGTAAGAGGTCTAGACTCTGGAACAAGGGGAATCTGGAAATAGCCCGACATAAGGTCTAAGGTCGTGAACACTACGAGGTTTTCACCGACAGAGTGAAAATGTCTTGCAATACAAGGCAGATGGAACCGTCTTGTTTAGGGACAACAAAGAGGGGAAAAATACATTCGCTGATGGATAGTTTGATAATGTTTGCGCTATCATGTCTGCAATCATACAATCATGCGTTTACTGTGTGGCATTCTGTATGCGGGAATGTAACTTGATTTTGAGTTCTCATGAAGGGGTATATAATGCTGAATAAGATTAGTGACTCCGAGGAATTCACCTACAGTGGCAATGGTATGTCTGAACTTGTTGCAAAGTGTAAACAATTCCGCGTGTGCATGAGAGAAATCTTTGGGGTTGCAATCTGATGCATCAATACGTTCCTGTACCGTGGGCACGTCGGAGGGTGTGGCACAAACTTGATGTATGAAGGATAAACTTTGAAACTGTAGTTTCAAGAACTGTCTAGTTTCTGCACCCGGAACTTATTGATAATGGCTGATTTCAATTTTACTGACATTGATTGAATGATCCTTGAATATGACCATATATATAGTCGCTTGATATATTTTCTCGGTGACAATTACTTAGTTCAGCATGTAAAAGAGCCAATAAGACATGGAAATTTACTCGATCTATTGATCACTAGCAGCGAAAACATGATAGCCTATGTAGAAGTTGGTGAAACTATTGTAAATAGCGAATACAACTTAGGTTCAAAATGCTAAAGATATTTAGAATAGATACTTGTGTATCTAAAATACCCACATTTAGTAAAGATCAGTTCATAGGATGACGTCAGGAGCTTCAGCTTACAGATCGGGTGGCAAAACTTACATTCCTTTTAAGGACAGACGTCCCCCAAATCAGGCTCGCCCAAAGTGGCTCGACAAAGAAACTGAAAAAAGTATTGCTAAAAAGAGACAGGCTTATAAGAAATATAAGTGCTCGGGTGCATCTAATGACTATGAAAGTTATGTATCAATACAGAGAGATTTAAAAAAGACAATAAGAAAAAGAAAACGACAATACGAAATTAACATCGCTGATCAATCCAAAGAGAATCCCAAAGAATTCTATAGTTACATTAGAGATAAAAAGGTTGTTAGGAATCACATTGGTCCACTATTATCTGCTGACGGTCAACTTGAGTATTCAAATGAAGGAATGTGTAATATCTTAAACAATTATTTTAGCTCGGTATTCGTAAACGAAACACCTCAAAGTGAATTCCAAACTGAAACCTGTGAAAAGTCTAGGGTAAACTTACTCACTACAGTAAATATAACAAAAGAAAAAATTAAAAGGTGTATAGATAAAATCAAAGTTAATACAACACCAGGGCCTGACGGTTGGCATCCGAGAATCTTAAAGGAAATGGAAAATGAGATTGTTGTTCCATTAGAAATTATTTTCAAGAAATCCATCTTATCCGGACATGTCCCAAGAGAATGGAAGCTAGCTAACGTTACTTCCATATTCAAAAAAGGTGACAAAAAGAAACCAAAAAACTATAGGCCTATAAGTTTGCCTTCAATCGCAGGAAAAATAATGTAAACTATCATCAGAGATGCTATCGAACATCATTTAGAAAGTAACCGTTTGATAAATGATAGCCAGCCTAGTTTCAGACGGAAATATTCTTGCGTGACTAACTTACTTGAATTCTACAACACAGTTATCTCGAATTATGACAAAAGAAACAATATAGATTCAATATATCTAGACTTTGCAAAAGCTTTTGATACCGTCCCACACGAAAGACTACTTACTAAATTAGCTTTACACGGAATAAGTGGTAGCCTATTAGGTTGGACTAGTAATTGGTTGAATGGTCGAAAACAGAGAGTTGTTTTAAATGGAAAAACTTCTATATGGAAAAATGTTACAAGTGGAGTTCCTCAGGGTTCCGTTCTTGGGCCACTTCTATTCATAGTATATATAAATGATATAGACCATGGACTAAAATCTACTGTTTCAAAATTTGCTGATGATACAAAACTGTGCGGAATGGCAAATGATCACTCAAACCAATTAGATATTCAAGAAGATTTAGATCAATTACAGCAATGGTCTGAAAAGTGGCTGATGAAATTTAACACAAGTAAATGCAAGGTAATGCACATAGGTAAAAATAACAGTAGGTACGATTACAAGTTATTTGGAAATTCGTTAACAAAAGTGGATAGTGAAAAAGATCTCGGCGTAATTATCAGTAACGACCTCAAATCATCCAAGCAGTGTATTTCAGCCTCTGAGAAAGCAAATAAGATTCTAGGACTGATTGCGCGATCTTTTGATTTAAAAAATCCATCACTCATTAACAAGCTATATAAATCGTTAGTTCGTCCACATTTGGAATATGCTGTTTCTGTATGGTCACCGAATCTCATTAAAGACATTGACAGACTGGAAAAAGTACAACGGTGAGCCACAAAACTGATTCCAAATATCAAAAATAAATCATACGAAAATCGACTAAAACATATGAATCTGTTTTCCCTAAAAAAGCGTAGACTCAGAGTTGACTTGATACAGGTCTTTAAGGTTTTAAAGGGAATTGACAACATCAAAAGTGACCAAATTTTCACATTGAATGAGAATCAGACAAGAAACAATGGTCTCAAACTGTCCGGAAATAGATTCAATTTGGAAGTAGGTAGAAACAACTTTGCCAACCGTGTAGTTAATGAATGGAATAAACTTCCTGCACAGGTAGTGCAATGTAGTTCAGTTCGAAGCTTTAAGAATAATTTAGATAAGCACCTAAGCAAGATGCTGTAATGATATTATTTATTTTATATTATTTGTTTTTGTTTTGTTATTATTTGTCTGTCTGATTTTCATTTATTTTTTAGTTATATGTCAATTTATTATTATTTACTATATACCTGTTTGCTTGTTATTTAACTATACCTATGCATTTATTTATGTATTTTATTTGTTATTTACATTATTATAGTTTTTATTTATTATTTTATTATTATTATGATTTTTTCGCATCCGACCTAGATATGGACCAAAAGGTCTCCTGTCGGCATGCTCCGCCTTTGTAATCCTTTGTTAAATTAAGCAAAAGACATTTAGATCAGATGTGGGAAATATTTCAAAATACGCTTACTAAGATGATTCATACTTACATCTCGTTTAAGGACAGACGCCCCCCAAATCAGGCTCGCCCTAAATGGCTTGACAAAGAAAATGAAGAAAGTATTGCTAAAAAGAGACAGGCTTATAAGAAATATAAGTACTCGGGTGCACCCAATGACTATCAAAGTTATGTAATAACACAGGGAGATATAAAAAAGACAATAAAAAAAACGACAATACAACGTGAATATCGCTGATAAATCAAGAGAATTCCAAAGAATTCTACATTTACATTAGAGATAAAAAGGTTATTAGGAATCATATTGGCCCACTATTATCTGCTGACGGTCAACTTGAATATTGAAATGAAGGAATGTGTGGTATTTAAACATCTACTTTTGCTCAGTATTCGTTAACGAAACACTTCAGAGTGAACTCCGTACTGAAACCCGTGAAAAGTCTAGGGTGAACTTACTATGATAAATATAACAAAATAAAAAAAAATAAAGGTGTATAGATAAACTCAAAGTTAATACAACAGGGCCTGACAGATAGCATCCAAGAATCTTAAATGAAATGAAAAATGAGAATGGTGTTCCATTAGAAATTATTTTCAAGAAATCCATCATATCCGGACATGTCCCAAGAGAATGGAACGCTAGCTAACGTTACTCCTATATATAAAAAACAGAGACAAAAAGAAACCAAAGAACTACAGGCCTATAAGTTTGACTTCAATCGTAGGAAAAATTATGGAAAATATCATCAGAGATGCTATCAAACATCATTTAGAAAGTAACTGTTTGATAAATAATAGCCAGCATGGATTCAGACGGAAACGTTCTTGCGTGACTAACTTACTCGAACTCTACAACAGTCATCTCGAATTTTGACAAAAGAAACAATATTGATTTAATATACCTAGACTTTGCAAAAGCTTTAGATACCGTCCCCTACGAAAGACTACTTACTAAATTAGTTTCACACGGAAAAAGTGGTAGCCTATTAAGTTGGACTAGTAATTGGTTGAATGATCGAAAACAGATAGTTGTTCTAAATGGCAAAACTTCTAGATGGGAAAATGTTACGAGTGGAGTTCCTCAGGGTTCCGTTCTTGTGCCACTTCTATTCATAGTATATATAAATTATATAGACCACGGGGAAAATATATTGTATTCAAATTTTCTGATGATACAAAACTGTGCGGAATGGCAAATAATCATTTAAACTAGTTTATTCAAGAAGATTTAGGTCAAATACAGCAGTGGTCTGAAAAGTGGTTCATAAAATTGATCACAAGAAAATGCAAGATTATGCAAATGGGTAAAAATAACAGCAAGTACGATTACAAGTTATTTGGACATTCGTTAACAAAAGTGGATAGTAAAAATGATTTCTGCGTAATTATCAGTAACGATCTCAAATCATCTGAGCAGTGTATTTCAGCCTCTGAGAAAGTAAATAAGATTCTAGGATTAATTGCGCGATCTTTTTAATTCAAAAGTCCATCCCTGTTTAACAAATTATATAGATCGTTAGTTCGTCCACATTATGAATATGCTGTTTTTGTATGGTCACCTAAACTCATTAAAGACATTGACAGATTGGAAAAAGTACAAAGGCGAGCCACAAACCTGATTCCAAATATCAAGAATAAATCATACGAAAATCAACTTAAACATATTAATCTGTTTTACCTAAAGAAGCGTAGACTCAGAGGTGACTTAAGGTTATAAAGGAGATTGGCATCAAAAGTGACAAAATGTTCACATTAAATGAGAATCTGACAAGAAATAAAGGTCTCAAACTGTCAGGAAATGTTGAGAAAGGTGGGAAAAGGTGGAAAAAGAGAGTCACGGGTCTCGTTCCGAGTTTATTCCTGACCGGTTTTGCTTGTAGATTCTTCAGAGGAATGTTACTCTGAGAATAAAGCTGGCAGTATACATAGTTGGTTGACTCCGCATTCCCTCTTTGTGGGGGTCCGTTGGAGTTTACAATGAATTATTGAGTGAGGTGTTGGTCTATACTGTGTCGTAATGTTACAGTTTATAATTTCATGAGTATAATATGACTTGTGTTAAACCAATAAACCATGATGTGAAATATAATTCAAACTAACAAACCAGATATCGAACAGTTGTGTGTGTAGGAATAGAGTGTCTGAGGTGTCCTAAAATGTGGCGAAATGTCACATTTTATGATAATATGAGTATAGTGTGATCATGTTGTGAGAAGAAACATATATTAACAGAACAGAAATTATTAAACATTTATGTGTGATACAAATTAGATTTGTAGTGGGGTAAGGCTCTGTGAAGGTATCTTACGATTGGCCGAGAGCAGTGGATTCGAATCCTGCATGCGACTGTCATAAAATCATCGGATTGGTGTCACTGTTACTAGCGAATTTCTCTCATAGTTATAATGGCGAAAAGTGTGAAAGGGATTTTTTCCTATCCTTACCCCTTACCAACTGGTGAGCTTGGGCCTTGTGTAAAACAGGAATTGGGGTCGCATATTAGTGATCTTTCCTATCCTCGGGAATCAGTTCGATTCCAGGTTACAAGGCCTTTAAGTGTCTGTTGGTGTAGTGGGCTAAGGGTCTGTCAAGGTATCTTACGATTGGCCGATAGCAGTGGGTTCGAATCCTGCATGCGACTGTCATAAGAGTATCGGATTGATGTCGCTGTTACTAGCGAATTTCTCTCATAGTTACAATGGCGAAAAGCGTGAAAGGGATTTGTTCCGATCCTTACCCCTTACCAACTGGTGAGCTTGGGTCTTGTGTAAAACAGGAATTGGGGTCGCATATTAGTGATCTTTCCTATCCTCGGGAATCAGTTCGATTCCAGGTTACAAGGCCTTTAAGTGTCTGTTGGTGTAGTGGGCTAAGGCTCTGTGAAGGTATTGTATCTTATGAGTGGTCGATAGCAGTGGGTTCGAATCCTGCATGCGACTGTCATAAAATTATCGG
>NC_134778.1:95282887-95295387 GCF_046742065.1 Oratosquilla oratoria
TATACTTTAGTTCTCTTCATTTTTCTTTGTGCCTCTCATATGATTCTCTTGTCCTATTTTGTAACCAATCTGTGAAAGCTCGCTTCTTCTCTTTCACAAACCTCTTTGCTCCATCATCCCTCCACTCACTACCTTTCATTCTATATTCCCCCGTCCTCCTTGTTCTACACACCATATTTGCACACCTTATGACTCCCTCCTTGAACCATCGCCATTCCTCCTTCACTACTAGTTCTATCCTATCCTTCACTCCCTCCCAATCCTCTCACAGCTTCCTCTTGTACTCCTTCTCCTTTTCTTTCTCATCTAAGTAGTTCATTTTAAATACCTCACTACCTTCTGTCCTTTTCATCTTTTTTCATCTATCCTCCACTCTCAACTTACCTTCCACCAAAAAATTATTTGATATTTTCCCACTCTCTCCCCTTAGAACATGTACTGTACATCCTTAAATATTCCTACTATACTCCTGGTTACCACTATATAGTCCATTAACAGTCTATCTATCACCCTTCCATCCACCCCTTTCTCCCATGTATACATATGCTTGACTTTCTTCCTAAACATTGTATTTGCTATGATCAACTCTCCTTCTAGACACATCTCCATTATCAACTCTTTACTACGACTTTTCCTGGAACTCCACACTTCCCAACCACTCCGCCTATTGGTTCATTTCCTACCCTAGCATTAAGGTCTACCAATACCACTAAATCGACATTACTCCCTAAACCCTCTATTCACTCATTTAAATCAATCCAAAAAACCTCCCTTTCCTCTACACACTTCTCACTACCAGGCTTATATGCACTTACAAAAATCTATATCTCCCATCCCAGTTTCACCTTCATCCACATTAACTTGAAGACAGCTTCCACTCCACTACACGCTTACATATCTCCTCACTATTATAGCCGCCCTTTCTCTCCCTCGTCCTCTCTTCACTCCTGATGTCCTCCCAACTACACTCCCAAACTCACTCGCACCTCTCCCTTTCAGCTTAGTTTCACTCAAACCCAACACATCCATCTTTCTTCTCACAAATATACTGCTTATCTCTTCTTTTTATTCTCATCTGTACCACATCCACGCACATTAAAAGACCCAAACCTTAGGGTACTGGTTGGAAAACTCCTCCCAGACCCTCTTATGCACTTTACTTTTTTTTTTTTTTTTTTTTTAGGAATATCCTCTTTGGGGCTACAGGGAGAAAGATGCCTAGTGCTATCCCCGTCCCGTTTTTGTCTCCTCATACGACTAATGTGGAAAAACACACACACACAAACACACACACACACACAAACGCACACACACAAACACACACATACAAACACACACACAGACATACACACACACACACACACACACACACACACACACACACACACACACACACACACACACACACACACACACACACACACACACACACACACACGCACGCACGCACGCACACAAACACACACACACACACACACACACACACACACACACACACACACACACACACACATACACACATGCGCGCACATTATTAATTTCTCAGGTACATGTACAAATGGTAAGAAGAATATATCAAACTCATCTCTATATCGTTCAGTACCATGGTTCTTAAAAAAAAAAAAAAAAAAAAAGAGGATCTGTGCAATGTAGATAGCTCCTTTTTAGCAACGTGGGTGAGCACCCGGACTCTTCCTCCCTCTTAGTGATTACCTTTTCGACCTCCCCTCCCCACCCAAAATCCCTACCTCTCCTAGTCCATAACCCATTTTACTCTCCAGTCATCTCCACTTTTAATGGCAACCTCAACCAGCAACCTTATTCCTCTCCTACCATCTCAAATGACCACGACAACAGACAAGGTGGTACCTACACACCACCCACCACACCTTCCAACTACATCGAGACAAAGTCCATCGAAACTAAGGCCATCGTAACAAAATACACCACTTCCATCAACGTAGACAAAAATAACTGCCGCCCCATACACAAGAAACTTTATACATTTGACAGCCCCTTCCTTTCCAAATCAATACACCGTTACACGCTGGAAAACATTGAAAAATACGATTACATTATAGACAGGTACGATGAAACAGAAACACAATAATTGTTAAAACAAGGACAGAATCACACCACATATACAATGTAAAAAATATCCAGTTCATAATTTGATAGGCTTTTACCTACATGAGCATTCACAGAGTGGAAAAGGTTTTAAGTAGATTTAAATCACACGTACGCGCGGAATTCTAACAATATTACAACACAACGTCTTGTCCTGTAGGCCAAGACGTTTCAGTTCATTTATGCAAACACACACGTAAATACAAGCATCATTATTACTAACGCCAATGGGTTTTCTCCAAAATATCCTATTAAAACCCTGGTTGACAAGGAGAAGGCCTTACATAGTAATTGGCGGATAATTCTGTCGATCACCTTGAATGGAATCAATATTTCCACTAGGACTTCAGACACTATCAACAGAGGCATGGCTAGACATACTTCCCTAATCTCACTCCTACCTAAGCCCTAATCTTTTGTCTCCTTGAAAGAAGCAGTGAGTGTAATCTTTTCGTTTTTTTTTTTTCACTTTTCCACTGTTCCGCTGGTCAATCAAAAATATCAGATCCCATACTTGTTTACTCATCCACTGTTATCAGTTCAAATTTAGCGGAAAATTTTAACGCCGGTATTGCTCTGGGATATTTACTGAATACTTTAAATAATATCAAGGCAGCGGTTATGATATTTATTCCAAAAATAGACAAAAACCCACATGCCATCAATAACCTCCGTCCCAATTCACAGCTGGAAACACACGGTCATTTTTTGATAGGATATTCAGCCGAAGATTCCAAACATTCCTACAATCCATCACGCCGCAACACACCCAACACGTTTTTATAAAATTACATAGCTTAGTCACTACTCTTACCACATCAGGCGACTGCCTTATTAACTTGCATTTTGCGGCCTAAAAGGCCGCAAAATGCAAGTTAATATGGTTTTGCAAGACATAAAACCTTCGACTAACTATGTCGGTGGGGGCTAATACACAAAATCGTGTGTCTATCCTGCATTAACACGATCTGTCCATCTGTACACCAAGGGCATTTTCCCCCTCATAAGGGAGGTAGACTTAACGCGAACACTCAAATTTCCTTACAGATAAAACTTTGCTTTCACATAGAAAATCACTACGGGCCTTACTTATCGCCATCATATGGAGCTCCATGATAATAAAGCATATTAAATCCAACCTTGTACATCATGTACATGAAAGGCATGCTCACGCCAGTACCCCATTGTCACAATACTATATTCGTAAACAGCATATCAGATAAAAAAATAAAATAAAATCCGACTGCTCTGAGCTTTTGCTTGCGCTGAAGACCGCAAAAACAGTCGAAATCGTGAGTGTTTACGAACGGAAACAAAAATACATAAAAGCACAAACATATTCAAAATCATTGCAATTCAGGGACGCCGTAGTGTACCCATAATAATTTATACTGTCATCCACGGAGGATAAGGGTAAGATGACTAAGTAGATGTTCACCACCTTGGGTTGGGCGGCCCGCACAGCAGGAAAACATGCTGAGATTCAAGCATTTCTGTGAAGTCCAAGAAAACATTGAATTTCTGATGGATTCGGAATATATTGACGTACCCTTTAATTCCCCTACCCACACTTCCAAAAACATTCATGCAGAACCTGCACGCATTCCAAAACAAGGCACTCCGATTCATAACAAACAAGCACTACTCAGACACGACAGCAATGCAAGCACAACACTAGGATTACTATTGTATACTGTAAATTTTTCGTTTGCAATGGGAACAGAACACTAGAAGTCTGAAATGAAAAATGAAAGTTGACAGCTGGCGTGAGTGTAAACTGCAGGTATATCCAAACACGTTTAATAGTAATACAAAACATAAAAAAAAAAAAAAATCCTTTAGTACCATAGATCCATGTTTTTTTTTTCTTTTTTTTTTTTTTTTTTTTTTTTTTTTTTTTTTTTTTTTTTTTTTTTTTTTTTTTTTCTTTTTTTTTTTTCTTTTTTACGTGTTTCCATTAGTATCTGTTCTCCATGTGAGAGTACCCTTCTCGACTTCAGCATATAATGTTATATTATTGAACAGGAGATATAATGATTATGACTTAAGTATCTAATACTAATGACAAAGTAAATTGTTGTATATATATACTTTAATGTGTAGAGTTAAAGCTGATTAATCATTACAGTTTTATATTTTCTTTGATCACACCGTGTAACATATTTTTGTTCCTCAGTTCTAAGTGTCATTTTCTGGTTAGTTATATCCCATTATTATATATAAAAAAAACACTATTATTTAATCAGAAGTTTGGGTTTGTGATCAGAACTTTGATATTTCAAAATTTCACATTTTTCAAGAAAAAAACCCACCTTTTTAAATATACAGTTCATATAATTAAATCAACAGAGTACATATTTATTTTAAGACACAAGCTTATCAAACACAAACAAATAAATACAAATGACAGTTATAAAAGTAATATAAACATGTTAGAAATGACAGGATTTCCTGGATTTGCGGTAGTAGTCTTAGGTCACACTCCCCCCCCATCTCCTCCTTGACCAAGTTCCACTGCTTCATACTGGAGGTGAATATTTCTGCATTAGACTTGGTCAGACCCATATCCCTGACCAATTCATTTACTTCATTTTGATTTGGGAAGTGAGGAAATTTCCCTGGTACCTCAGGCAGGTAACCCAAGTCCTCAGCATCCATCCCCTCCTATTCTTCAAAATACTTGCCTTGGACTTCACCTGAAGCAGACGACACTGGAACGGGATATTTGGAGTAGTGATGAATTGGAGGATTTGATGATGGGAGATCTGGGTAGTGCACAGCAGCATTTTATCCTTTCCGCCGCTTGTGGAGTGATTTGTTGGTGCTATCCAAACACATGGGTTGGAGAATTTCAGGAACCTTTTTTCACTTCGTGATCAGCCTTTCAGCGTCTTACAGTGGTCACAACAGTAGTGAGGGGCCCAGGGTTTGTCCCGTTCCTCAACTGGCATCCCGAAGTACTTCTGGTAGGCTTCACAAACCTTCACCGATGTTTCCAAGGGGAATTTTTTGCCTCTCTTCTTTATATACTCGCCATATACAGTATATAACAGTATATAACAGCCCCTTGAAGCCATCTGAAAATATAGAAATATACGTAATCAGAAAATATGGATCTTATAGATCTGAAAATATGAATTAAAAATATGTTAAATGAACATACATGTTTAAAACAAGTAGGATAATTCAGGCTATAATCATCAAATATTGAAAGAAAATGTTTTTTAACACCAGATTGCTTTTACTGCATTTCTAAAATTTTATTTGGTTGAATGCTAGTGGCTAACCTAGAATTTTTACAAACTCTAACTTATAGCTGTTTAATAGCATTTTCACTTTTTTTTTTATTTGGGACCTAAGTAACATAAAAGTGATTACAAGCCAGGAACAGAATTTTTTAACATGATGTTATTACATCAGAACTGGGGGATAAATGTGGTGTCCCCTTTTGATTCAAATAAAACAGTTTCTGCAAATAATCATCATAATAAATCTTCCATACTTACTGCAGATTACCGATTCATACCAAAAGAAATGTGAATTTTAATTAACTGCACTCTCTTTTTTTTAATGAACTTTACTTAACTGTATGAAACAATTGCGTTCACCTTACATATGGCAGCCCTAGTCGGAGTGTTCATTTATTCATTTGTCGCCCTGTTAAGTTTACGTCAAATTATACTGTTTTCTCATAAGCAAGACGAGTGGCAACTAGTGAATGTTGACTAAAGCCTCGTTAAAACGGGACTAGTTTAGTAGCCGCTACTACTAGTGACTTGTAAACTACCCATCTACTTGTCTAGTGTCAACAGAAAGTTAGTAAACTTGCCGCCAATTTATCCAAGTCTCAGCACTTCCTTCCCGGCTAAGTTAATTTGCAGCTAGCACTAGCGGCTGCTAAACTAGCCCTGTGACAACGAGGTTTAACAGCAGGACAGCACAGCACCAGGAGGTAGATATTTCCACATGAAGCACATACCTACACGAACGAGATACCCGTATCTAGGTTCACACAGGTGAACATCGAGGCAGCTCGCTCACTCACGGAGGATCCAATTCCACTACACAAAGAACACTCGATTGCAGACCTACGAGAGAAAGCTAGACGGTAATAATACTATTCAACAATTTGTGATCAACAGCTAATTCCCTATCATAAACTTAAGAAATATTCCCACAACTCTTAGGTTCGTGGGTTAATTTAGGTTAAAATAGGAAAGGAAATGAATAATGGTGATGATAATAGTAATAATATTGATAAGTACTAATAATAACAATAATAATAACAATAACAATGATGATAGATAAAATAGATAAAAATGCAAGCATATAAACTCACATCTGGATATGTGCGTGTATCCCGGTAAAAAAGAACTTGTGCATATGGGCATGATAATGTGAGCAAACATTCACAAGTATAAAAAGGACCAATATAGTTTTAGGTTTAGATAATTCCTTTCTTTGCGCAAAAGGGATGAGTTCTGCACTACACATACACATACTCTCTACTTCCTGTACGTCGGAATCCCCGTAAGCTATTTGTCTCTCTCTCTCTTTTTTTTTTCTTCTTCTTCTTCTTTCCTTCCTCCAACCCCTCTCCATTCGTGGTGCAATGTATATTTCTGAGCGCTTTCCTCATATGATTTCTTTTATTGATAGTGCAGTGGCACGGTTCCAACACAGTTATTCTACCTCCGAGCCGACCACCTTTCACCTACAGTAGCTGGAACTGTTTGTTCCAGCACTCGACCTCGTTGCTGCTGTTGTTTTTTCCTGCTACTGTTCGTCGTTCACTGGCTTTTGGGTGTCGTTCGTCCCTGCATACCACCTTGGCTGAAAGCTTCATTTATTAACTATGCGTTTGGCAAAATTGTTTCTACCTACTTCTTGCTTAAATCTATGTCGTAACAGTTTGAGTCTACTGTATGTGTATACATGTATGTCTTAAATTTTCGTAGGATAAAAATACAGTGGAGAATCCCTGGCCACTTTATGTCATCTCATTTAGTTGCCTTTCATGATATCCATAAGAAACACAGTGGCAGAATTCTCCCACCCCTACTCCAACAACACCAGATTAAGAAAAGGTATATTAGCAGGAGTGTTAGCGGATAGATTAAAGAAAACAATAAAAGAGGGACAGCAGTAGTACAAAAAATCATCATTCCTATATGAGTAGATATTCTAAATCATAATATAGACTAATGTTGTGTGACTCTGGTCCGTAGGGGAGCCTCAAAGGTGTTTCTAAATTGTTACCTGAATGTTACCACTGCACAGACGCTGCACTTGTGGCTGGGTCGGATGAGTGTCTAACGCAACAAGTGGCAAAGTTTAGGTGGTTACACGAGAGAAATTTGAAATTAAACGTGGACAAAAGTAAGGTGAGATGTACAAGGAGAAATTGTGGCATTGAGCTGGAGGTAAGTCAAACGAGAGAGACGGGAAAAAGTGGAGACTTAAGTATCTAGGGTTATATGTACCAGGTAACGGAGGAGTGCGGAAGATGTGAACTGAAGAATGAAAGAAGCAAGTTAAACACCATATGAGGACGGAACCTTTATTTGTACGACGTTTCGCTTATTACAGCTTTTTCAAGTAATAAGCGAAACGTCGTACAAATAAAGGCTCCGTCCTCATATGGTGTTTAACTCGTCAGTCTTGTCGGCAACTGCTACTTTCATGAAAATGAAAGAAGCAGGTAAACATTTTGGAGGAGGAAAAAGTGTCACGAGAAATAGATATCATGGGATAAAAGCAAAGAGAAGATTGAAATATGAATTGATTGTGTCAATGATACTGTATGGGGATAGAGATTTCGAATGTAAGGGAAACAGAGAGGAGGAATTTAGATAAACTTATGATAATTAATTTAAGAAGTACTTTGAATGTTGCGAGGATGGATACTGACAAATAAGGAGGTGAGGAAGAGAGCAGGGTGGAAAGGGAGATAGCATATAGGGTAAATCAAAGAATATTGGGGTGCTTTGAATATATGAAAAAAAAATGAGGGAATAAAGACTAACAAAAAAATGTGGAAGGCAGAGGTGGATTGAGTGAACTTGAGGGTAAGACCGAGAATGAAATGAATGAGCTGAAGTGGGTTTTGGGTAAAAGTGAAATATCTGTTGAGCAGGAAATGAAGAACGCAAGATATATGTGTGATTGGGAGTGGGTGTAAATCAATGATAAATTGACGCTACCTTAAATAATTTCTTGTCTACTCTGAACGGACAGAGTGGGCGGCATGCCGTATAATAAAGTGGTGTAGTTATATTAGTTTCGGCTGTCGGGCCCTGCAGTGGAGGTTCTGTGTCCCGCTGCATTTTTTTTGGCCCTAACAGAGAACGGAAGACAGGGCTGGCCCTGCATCCAATAGAAGCCAAGAGAGAGAGAGAGAGAGAGAGAGAGAGAGAGAGAGAGAGAGAGAGAGAGAGAGAGAGAGAGAGAGAGAGAGAGAGAGAGAGAGAGAGAGAGAGAGAGAGAGAGAGAGAGAGAGAGAGAGAGAGAGAGAGAGAGAGAGAGAGAGAGAGAGAGAGAGAGAGAGAGAGAGAGAGAGAGAGAGAGAGAGAGAGAGAGAGAGAGAGAGAGAGAGAGAGAGAGAGAGAGAGAGAGAGAGAGAGAGAGAGAGAGAGAGAGAGAGAGAGAGAGAGAGAGAGAGAGAGAGAGAGAGAGAGAGAGAGAGAGAGAGAGAGAGAGAGAGAGAGAGAGAGAGAGAGAGAGAGAGAGAGAGAGAGGCAGAGATAGAGAAAGAGAGAGAGAGAATGAGAGAGAGAGAGAGAGAGAGAGAGAGAGAGAGAGAGAGAGAGAGAGAGAGAGAGAGAGAGAGAGAGAGAGAGAGAGAATGGGCGTTGAATGGGTATGGGATGGGTGAAGAGTAGGTACATGCGGTTGGCCACCTCCCTTATAAAATTTATTTATTTTTTGGTGTATTGTATATATGTATGGCGTATGTATACTGTATTAATGTATGTATGTATGTATGTATGTATGTATGTATGTATGTATGTATGTATGTATGTATGTATGTATGTATGTATGTATGTATGTATGTATGTATGTATGTATGTATGTATGTATGTATGTATGTATGTATGTATGTATGTATGTATGTATGTATGTATGTATGTATGTATGTATGTATGTATGTATGTATGTATGTATGTATGTATGTATTTATATACATAAAACATGATTGTAATACTGATTACAAATACCAGGAAAAGCATATTAACTTTCCCTCTCAGGTAACTGCCATAGTAAATTGAAGTTAAGAGTGGGATGAATATCATCAAAATTGTAAAGGAAGGTAATATAGAAATGAGCCATTGCCACGCTGCACAAGATGGCTATCCTGTCTTTCATTATGGCGACAGCGACTTTAAACATGATGACAGCGATGAAGAAGAGTTGATGAGTCGCGTATTCAGAATATGAAAATAAGAAAGACGCTCTTGTTGACTTCTTCTATAGTCATTAGCAATATTATCGTTGGGGCCTTTCACAGGGCTTCTGAGTCGCCAGGCGTAATCGCAACGATATGACGTCAGCAAGTTTCATTTGTATCTATGACGCAACATTTGGGAAGATTTGGGCTAATATGGTTAGAATGTGGCTCAATATTAAAGTAATCTTGTTGATCTCTTAGAAGGAGTGCTCACCCGACACATACTGGAGACGTTTGGTGAGGATGAGAGATGGTGGTAAAAGAGAAGGGAGGGGGACATGGGAAGATAATAGTGAGTACAGAGGAGGGGAGTTGAAAAAGACAGATAAACAGAGGAACTGTCAGAAGTTGTATTACTGAAAGGAAAGTGGGAGGGGTGTATACAATTTTTGGAAAGAGGGGAGGGAACATCAGAAGGTTGAATAGAAAAGAAGAGAGAACTAGAAAGTTAAAAAATGAAAGAGAAAACGTTGGGAGGAAGGAAGCCGAAAATAACAGCTGAGACCAAAAAGAGAAATTGAAGTAAATGAAAAAAAAGAACGACAAGAACGTGAGCAATGGTCGGGGTCAAGCTTCGAAACGATGTGAAAATGTAATATCGAAATGTTTGGATTAGAAAGAGAGCAAAGAAGAAGAGGAGAAAGATGAGAGATAATACAAGGGATGGGGAAGAGCAGAGTGAGAGAGAGATGAGATACAGAAAGAGAACAAAAAATAATCGTTTGTCTTTAGAATAAAATGGAGAAGCTTGAAGCGTGAGTAGGAACGAGAAGAAGTCTCTAGTATCACTAAGATAAGCTAATCTCCAGTAATCGGAACAAGATGTTCCAAGAGTTTAAATGTATTCAAAACCAAAAGCAATTTTTAATGTTCTGGTACATTTCTGAAGGCGCTTTAGTTCTAAACGTTAAATTTCTACATATTTCAGGTGTTCCCAATGGAGAAAAACTTCTGTAGGTACAGAAATTTTACCCAGCAGCTGCCTCTAGAGTTATTAAAAAATGGATTTCCTTTGAGGCCGAGTAAATTATTTCAGATTTATTTCTTTTTCTTTTTTCTTTTTTCAAAGATTGTGTAAAGATTTTGGACTCGGGAACCTTCGAGTGTGGGGAAAAAGGCAGTCAAGTGGAAGTGAGGAACAGGCTGATTTTGGAGTAGGTGAATACATTACGAATATACAAAATTAGATCTATCTTTACAGAGGTTTTCTCTACGGTCCTGAATGATGGTTTACTAATTCTTGGTTTCCTGTATATATGATTTTTCTATTTTTCATTTCGTATTCGTGTTAATATCTATATCACCAATATTTTTTCAAAACTAATTTTTAGTGCTGCGTTTGTCTTAGTTAATTAAATTGACCTACGTACAGACCTATGATGATTAGATTAAATCGACTTGCAAATATTTTATCTATCTTCCATATCAAATGGATAATAATCTCGGGTGTGACACAGTGGGCAGATTACCGAGTAGCTTCCGATCAATAAAGTAGAAACAACTTCGGTTACGATCTTTTGTTTTCAAATTTCCAAAGGTTAGATTATTCTTGCGCCAAGCTCAATGACGAACTGAGAGAAGTTAAACCCATACGAATGTTAAACATATTGTTAAGATGTTCTTACGAAAGTCTAGAATATCGTAACGGAAGTCGTTTCTATTCAAACGAAACGGCAAAAGCAAGTAGCATGTTAGCCTAGTGTGCCGCCAGCTTTTGGCTAATATGAAAGTTGTTATTTCATACTATTAACATGCACTTATATCTTATTGAAAAAGTTATAAAGTGATGAGGATATCCATAGTATTGTATATAGATTACTTTTAATATTCTCTTAGTGTTTGCAACTAAACCTAAATTAAATTATCCTACTTTAAACATACCTTATCTAACGTAACCTAACCTAGCCAAACATAACATAACGATCTAATCTCAACTCACCTTATCTCGGTTAACCTCACCTAATGTTGCCTTACCTCACCTAACTTCGCTTTGATTCACGTCACCTCACGTAGCCTAGCCGAGCCTAACCTAGCCCAATCTAGCCTAACCTAGCCTAACCTACTCCGACTCAACCAGTCACTAATCAAATGACAGTATATACAGCGACTTCTAATTCCCTCGGAAATCCGAGAATAGAACAAATGTAATGGCATTTTTTTAGTATATCCATTTCAAAGAGGCAGAAAGCCTAAAAAAGTACAAAAATAAAATAGCCACAGAAAGCCGAACAAGAAAAGAAAAGAAGAAAAAAAAAGCAAGTGTATACCAATTCGAAATAAAGTTATGGTGTAAGGGTAATGTATTGATACTCCTTTTCTTAAGTCTTAGTTAAACTCTAACTGGCGTGAGCTCCTCTAAACCATATCAAGGGTTTAGTATTTTTCATTGCTACCAATTACTCTATCTGGTGTTAAAGCAAGTGTATAAGAACTATACACCAGAAAAGCAAGGGATCTGGAAAAATAGGGAGATAAGAAACTGGCGTAGAACCGAGGATATGGGCTAACAAATACAAATGAGATGGATTCAGCTTCAGAGCGGAGGATAGGGTTGTGGAGATGAGAAAACGAGGCGGAAAAGCTGAGGGAAACAAAAGAAAAAGACTGAAACTTGCATTACTTGAGAAGTTAGGATGACTCGAAATACTTTATATTAGCTTAACATAGGTTTATTTCTCTCCTACTTTCGTCTCAGTGGCATTCCCTAAAATAGATAAAATCGTCTGGTGTTTAGCCAGAATAAATTATGTAAAAGTCTTGTCCTCATAATTAGGAGAGCAAAGGTAATCACTAAAGCAGCGTTCTCCAAAGATGAATAAAATCGTCTTGTGTTTAGCCTGATTTTTTTTTGTGAAGGAATCGTAGTAAAGGGGCCAGTCTGTTTTCCCTAAAAATGCGTAGACTCAGAGGAGACTTGATACAGGTC
>NC_134778.1:95300387-95302887 GCF_046742065.1 Oratosquilla oratoria
TTGTCATGCTTAAACACCACAGTAGATCTAACAAACTTTGGTCCCTTTGTAGTAGCAGAAACGCTAAGCAACAACGTTTACCAACTTTTTGACCTGTCAGACGACACTCTCATCACAGTAAAAATGGGGTTCGACATCATGAAACTACACTCAGACCTAGAGTCCATACGTAACCTTATGTATACATTATCAGATCACTCCCATGCGACCTTCAAACACCCCAGTCCCAAGACCAACTCCTCAAAACCAAGAGACAACACGTTCTACTCAATCTCCGACAAACTAGACACACTAGCCCTCCAACTCTCCATAATTGAACGGAGTGATATGATATCAAATAATAACTCAGAATCCCACCGCTGCTACCAGTTACGTAACAGGATTGCTTCATAAGAGGGGATTTAATGCGGGCGAGAAATACATTGATGGTGATTTCTTCGTTTTATTAAGAATATGACCTAGCGACTATAGGTTGGGAAGGTTTTGTACAATTAGGTCCTTGACCTAACACTCCTCGTGTTGGGCCTTGACCTCGGCACTGCCTCCCGCTAAGTACTTAACCTGGGGAGCCCTTCCTGCTAGGTTTGTGAACTGGGCAGTCCTTCCTGCCAGGTTCTTGACCTGGACAGTCCTTATGGCCGGGTCAGAGACCACGGCAGTCCTACGGCCGGGTCAGAGGCCACGGCAGTTTTTTCTCTGGCGGTACAGCCGTCCGGTAATAAAGGGGGTTAGTGGGTTGCCGTATGTGAGATGAGTTGCTAATTAAATATAGTTATGGGTGTTAGTTCCGTTATATGAGGGTTAGTTGTATGGTTGGTGGGCTTGGCTAGACGTGGTGTATATATGTTAAGTTACGGTAATGTAATTGGAGTAGGTATAAGAAAGGGTTTAGTGGGTCTGTGGGGTAACATTAGATATCTTGTGTTGTGACACCGTGGGGGCGTTGCTGTTTATCTTAGCGTTTAATGGCGAGGGTTACAAAGATTAGAAACAGTCCAAACATAAAGAAAGAGCCAACTCAACATGTCATCTATAGGTTTACTTGCAAACGAGGGAACTCTGGAAGCCTCCCAACCACCTATGTCGGCATGACGACTATAAAGTTGAGTAGACGTCTTAGTTACCATCTTTCGTCTGGAGACCCGGAAACCCGCTTACATCAGGAACATCACGAGAACATAACGAGACAATTGCTCATAGAGAACACCGATATCATCACAGCATGCCCGGACGCACGCCGTCTCCCCATATATGAAACCTTAGATATTAAAGAATTAGACCCTAATTTCAACACACAGTAATCAGACCTGCAAGCATTACCAAGCATGAGAAGGAACACAGGCCCTGATACTTGACAATCTGCGACAAGGAGAAATGAGACAGAAATTTGGAAATTCGTTAACAAAAGTGAATAGTGATAAATATCTCGGCGTAATTATCAGTAACGACCTCAAATCATCCAAGCAGTGTATTTCAGCCTCTGAGAAAGCAAATAAGATTCTAGGACTGATTGCGCGATCTTTTGACTTCAAAAGTCCATCACTCATTAACAAGCTATATAAATCGTTAGTTCGTCCACATTTGGAATATGCTATTTCCGTATGGTCACCGAATCTCATAGACACTGACAGATTGGATCATACGAAAATTGACTAAAATATGTGAATCTGTTTTCCCTAAAAAAAAAAAAAGCGTAGACTCAGAGGTGACTTGATACAGGTCTTTAAAATTCTAAAGAGAATTGACATCAAAAGTGACAAAATTTTCACACTGAATGAAAATCAGACAAGAAACAATGGTCTCAAACTGGCCGGAAATAGATTAAATTTGGAAGTGGGTAGAAACAACTTCGCCAACCGTGTAGTTAATGAATGGAATAAACTTCCTGCACAGGCAGTGCAATGTAGTTTAGTTCGAAGCTTTAAAAATAATTTAGAGAAGCACCTAAGCAAGATGCTGTAATGATATTATTTATTCTATATTATTTGTTTTTGTTTTGTTATCATTTGTCTGTTTAATTCTCATTTATTATTAATTATATGTCAATTTACCTGTTTGTTTGTTGTTTGAATATGCCTATGCGCTTATTTATGTATTTTATTTGATACATTATTATAGTTTTTATTTATTTATTTATTATTATTATTAGGATTTTTTTTTTTTTTTTTGCATCCGACCTAGATATGGACCAAAAGGTCTTCTGTCGGCATGCTCCGCCTTTGTAATCCTTTGCTTTCCCTGTTTCTATGTGTCACCCATAGCTCACCCTTTGTCAGCATATTGCTGCGGACGTTTGGGCCAGCATCCTTAACCTTTCCCAGTGTTCAATCCCCCTTCTCCTCCTCCTTCTCCTCCTCCTCCTCCTCTCTTCTTCCTCTCCTCCTCCTCCTCCTCCTCCTCCTCCTCCTCCGCCTCCTCCTCCTCCCCCCCTATTTCTTTTCTCACCCCGTTCCCTCCTTTCCCTCCAAGCATATGTATCTCAACTTGTACTTGAAAAAGC
>NC_134778.1:95315387-95320387 GCF_046742065.1 Oratosquilla oratoria
GTGGATTTAGAACGGGTAGAGGTTGTGTAGATCAGATCTTTGTGGTAAGACAGATATGTGAGAAAGCTAAAGGAAAGGGGAAGGATGTTTTTTGGGCTTTTATGGATCTGGAAAAGGCTTACGATAGGGTAGACAGAAAAGCACTGTGGAAGGTTATGCAGATATACGGGATAGGAGGAAAGCTTCTGGGAGCTGTCAAGAGTTTTTATGAGAGTAGTAGAGCTTGTGTCAGGATTAGAAATGGAGAGAGTGAGTGGTTCGAGGTAAAGGTGGGACTTCGTAAAGGATGCGTTATGTCGCCCTGGCTGTTCAACTTATACATGGATGGGGTAGTGCGTGAGGTAAAAGCAAGGGTAGTGGGTCAGGGATTGGAGATGATTAAAGAAAATGGAGAAAAGTGGGAGGTGAGCCAGCTGTTGTTTGCGGACGACACTGCGCTTGTGGCAGGATCGGAGGAGGGATTGAGGAAGTTGGTGACAGAGTTTGGGAGAGTATGTGATAGAAGAAAGCTAAAGATGAATGTGGGTAAAAGTAAGGTGATGAGATGTACAAGGGGTGAAAGTGGCAGTAGACTGGAAGTGAGCATTAAGGGAGAGCGACTGGAGTAAGTGGATAGTTTTAGATACTTGGGTGCAAATGTGGCAGGAAAAGGTGGAGTGAAGGTAGAGGTAGAATGTAGATTGAGAGAAGCGAGTAAATGCCTTGGTGGATTAAAGAGTGTAATGAGGAATAGACATTTGGGAATGGATGCGAAGAGGAGACTGTATGAAGGAGTGATTGTGCCAACAGCACTGTATGGAGCAGAAACATGGAACATAAGAGAGGAAGAGAGAAGGAGTTTGAATGTGTTTGAGATGAGGTGTCTGAGAAGTATGATGGGGGTTACTAGGCTAGATAGAGTGAGAAATGAGGAGGTGAGGAGGAGAACAGGGGTGGAAAATGAGTTGGGAGATAGGGTTGATGAAAGAGTATTAGGATGGTTTGGACACATGGAAAGAATGAGTGAAGAAAGACTAGTAAAAGAGGTATGGAAGGCAGATGTGAAGGGAGTGAACATGAGGGGACGCCCTAGGATGAGCTGGATGGATGGGGTGAAGGGGGCTTTGGGGAAGAGGAGAATGTCTGTTGAGAAAGGACGGGAGAGGACAGAAAACAGGGGTGAATGGAGGATGGTTGTATATGGATGATGTTGTGATGCATGAGGTGGAATGGGCGGGGGGATGGGGGGTGAGGTAGTATGTGTGAGCAAAATTTGACGCGGCCCGAAGGGATTTCTCCCCGTCTTCTCCTTTTATGCAATGGGGGGACGGAGAGGGGGGGTCGCCGATTTAATGAAGCGGCCTTGCTGTGGATGTGCTGTGTCTTGCGACACTGCTTCTGACCCAGGGCAGTGGACAAGGTGCAGGGATGACCCGTCATCCAGGAGGTGCTATGAAAAGAGGGAGGGTGGAGGGATGTGGAGTGTATTCAGGGATGGAATGGGTGGGAGTGAATTTGTGCCTTTTCCTTTTTGGCTACCTCCCTTGAAATGGGGAAAAAGCCTTGGTATATGTATGTACGTATGTATGTATATAATTCGAGCATACAAATATAAGAAAGTCGTACTCAACTTATATCTCTCTTGATAGCGTATTGGGTTACGTCAATGTAACTTTGTTACGGGTTAGCTGGGTTCGAATCCTCGGCTCGTCTACGTTTCAATTTCCAAAGGATACCTCCTTCGAGCGATTCTCAGTCTCGTTTACGATGGTACGGAATTAAAAGTGATATGTGGATGAAAAAGATATATATATATATATATATATATATATATATATATATATATTGATATATACATATATATAAATATATACATATATGTATATATAAATATATATATATCTATATGTGTGTGTGTGTGTGTGTGTGTGTGTGTGTACATATATATATATATATATAAACATATATATATATATATATTCAATTATACATATATATATTCATATATACATATCTATATACATACATACATATATATATATATATATATATATATATATTTATGTATATGCTAATAAGAACACGGGTACGTGTGTTCACTTATGCAAAGTAGACCAATTGGAAAAAGAAACTAACGAAGCAGAGCGCTTTCGTATATTACTTGTTGCACTGAAGATGTAATATACGAAAGCGCTCTGCTTCGTTAGTTTCTTTTTCCAAGTGGTCTACTTTGCATATATGTATATATACATGTAGAGTTAAATGTGATTCCTAGTTCTGCTTTTTGTATTTTCTTTAAGACATTCTCTTTATGTCTTCAGGGGGTCTTATTGCCTCTATTGAGATCTGAGATCATTTCTCCGCAGAAGGTCATCTGTGCTGCTAAATCGCGATTTCGAGTCTCTTGACTCTTCTTCGGAGGCTCTAAATTAGAAACTAAATAAACTGATATCGATAAACAACTCCGCAACCAAGACCACCAACTTTAGTAAGTTGACGGGAGACTATTGTAATGGAAACTGTTATGGGAATGTAAAAACTTACAAAACAGCTAACAAGCTCAGACCTACCATATCTTAAATCCCATCACCAATCTACAACATAGATAACCAACTGTGCGCCATACTGACCCCATACGTCCCTGCTATCTACAGCTTAAAATCCGTAACCGACTTTTTGGATGTCCTGAAGGCAAATGGTGCCAGTGGTATCATAGCTTTGTTGGACGTAAAAAAGCTATTCATACACATTCCAATTGATCGCACTATTAACTACATAATTGGCCGTGTTTACCATAACGACAGTACTCCCAACATAGCCATCCCAGAGTCCACACTCCGTGGCATGCTAATGTGTTGCACAAAAGATGTACTCTTTACCTGCCCCCGCGAAGAAGAATACCAACAATTTGATGGAGTCGCTATGGGTTCTCCTCTTGGAGTCCTATTTGCAAATTTTCATATGGGCTGCACTGATTTAAAAAAAGAAAGAAAAAATCTACTGCCGCTACATTGATGACTTCTTCATAGAAACTACGCGTAGTGAAGATACTGAAGTACTAAAAAATTTCCTCCAAGACTCCTCTGGGCATTTACAATTGAAAACAACATAAAAGGGTCCATGTAGAAATGCGTCTGAGCCAGGTCTATAAAATTCCTGTAAATTTATATAGGTAAGTAGAGACAAACAGAGGTTAACAGACCATAAATGTACGTTACATACATACAGGTATGTACATATTTGCTTACGAAAATCCCAGTTGTATTAAAATATTTGATTGAGGCCAGCTATTCTCCCTGTAAGGCACGCTTTCGAGACTTTCTCTTGTGTGCCAGTGTTTCAACAAATGTTGCCCGGCTTCTTTAAAGCGACCAGCAGAAATCAGTCATCATCGTCATGCTTCAGTTACCTTGATAGCGGTGCTCCATTCCGGATATATCTTTATGGAACCTCTCCCCCTGTTCCTCAATGAAGTCACCTAAGTTGACAGGAAAGTAGTCAAGATGGCTATGGAGGAAATGCATCTTCATACTCATACGTACGCCAGCCGTCTCATATGCTTCAAGCAAAGATTGCAAAGTATTACAAAGGTGGAGTATGCCGACAGGAGACCTTTTGGTCCATATCTAGGTCGGGTGCGAAAAATTCATAATAATAATAAATAAATAAATAAATAAATAAACTATAATAATGTAGATAATAAATAAATAGATATATAAATATGTAGTCATCAGCTTTTCTGTTCCCCAAGAAGCCTGTTACAGCTGACTTAAAACTATTCTAAGCACATCTTTCATAATCCTTCAGTAAAGCCGGTATTTGAAAGAAGCTCACGAATCTGTGGTCCAACAAACATGTCGGCTTTCATTGTAGCATCACTTACAGAAGAGAATTTATGGAACAGGTACTGAAGCCCTTCTCCATCTTTCGGAAGTGCTTTTCCAACGTTTTCATCAATCCCAGCTTTATGTGAAGTGGAGATAGAAGCACTCTGTCCGCTGGTACAAGTGGTATGGCTTTGACGTTATGGCGGCCAGGTACAAATTCCGTTCGTTGTGATCATTGCACTTGTCGGTCGTGTACGGAATCTGCACGGCTGTCCCACAAGCATAAAAAGCATGTATGTTTTGTGTAGCCACCCTGCTGCCCTAAAAAAATATATAGGACCTTCAGGTCACCACAAAGAAGCCAGTTGTGATCCTGATATTCTATTTTGTCAAAAAAGAAGTGACATGGTAGCGTAGGTTTCTATCAGGTGATGGAATGCGCAATGGGCAATGATGCTACTCTTTTGCCGTTAAAAAGTAGCACGGCTTTCAGACTCCTTGTAGAGAAGTCGATAAAAACCCTCCATTATGTCATCTGTCTTATCAAAGTACCACACAAATTTCTGCTATCGATGCCTATACCATGCAAAGCGTGTGCTGCTTCCCAAAAGATTTTTTTCTGCTAACCTTGAGCCTAGCAATTGTGCAGATTCTTTTAACAGCCTAAGATCTCGAACAAGGTCATCAAGCTCACTTTGTTCAAAACAACTGAGGGCTTTTTCCAGGAATCTCGGTAGGTTGAAACTCTTCATAAACATCTGCATTTTCACGGTCACTACTTGAAGAGTTACTTGAACTGCTACGGTGCACATTCTCAAGACAAATTGATACTGGGACGTCATCACTGTGTGGTACAGGTCGCATAGCTGATGGAATGTTTGGATATTTAATGTGTTACATGCTTTTAGCATTCCTCCCTAGCGGTTTTACCATACAGAAATAGCAGTCATCATGGTGATTTTTGGGTTTCCGCCAAACCATTGGTATACCAAATGGCATTGACTTACGTTTCCCTTTACTCCAATGGCTGAGCCCAGAGATATAGTTCACACAGGCAATGTGAGGAGCCCACGGCTTGTCCTGATTTCCTAGTTCATTGGCAAAGTAGATACGATATAGCCGTTTTACAGAAGATGTGGTCGTGCGTTTCTATTTTAAGGGTGTGTACTTTCCGCATATGTAGCAGAACGAGTC
>NC_134778.1:95325387-95330387 GCF_046742065.1 Oratosquilla oratoria
AAGTTGAAAGGTTTATTTATATATATGCATATCTATACATCTATAATACTACTGCGGTTTAATAATATAACTATCAACCTTAAAACTTTCACATAGTCGTCTGTTATTTGTTAAACCAATATATTTAAAGATGGTTTTCCTAATGAATTAGGTAAGTAATATACGAGCTTGAACACCTTCAGTCCAATGCCTCACCCTTAACTGAATAGAACAGTCTGTCAATATTCAAAACAATATATATGTTAGTATCAGTGTAGTATAAAGGCTAAGACTACTTTGGTCCCTTCAGCCCAATATACGTTTTGCCCAGTGTAATTATCGGTAAACTATGATAGTTCATGGCTCAATGATATTCGCCTAGCAATTGTCTATAGCACTAATTCTTTGTTTTTGAATAGGGCTGATTTACTTCGAGCTACAAAGTACGAGGCAGATAATTCTAACAACGTACCAACGCGTTTACCTAAATATGATGCCAGGTATGATGCGCGTCACCCGCCATTGTATGTGGTAAGCTGATAATTATTGCACCGAGCCCAATGTACCTTTACCACGAATGAAACTCTCTAATGTTACTCACGACAAAACCTGGCGAAATGGAATCATCGGGTTCAAGAAGTTATGGAATTTTTTGACCAGCTGGTCAGGGACAAACCCGAATCGCGGGTAAGGAAATCTCCCGAAATTTTGCAAGATCGGGTCGAAGGCATGAAATCGGGTGATAAAGCGTAACGTTGGGCTGGAAGGCAGGAAGATGAGAGACGGGGTGGCGGGAAGGTGGGAAGGAGGCGGGAAGGCGGGAATTCGTGTGTGACAGCGTGAAATGGTTTGGGCGGGATGCGAGAAGTGGTCAGGGTAGTCAAGAAATTGCTTTGGAAGGAGTCAATTTGAAGGTAAAGCTCTTGTGTGCGGATGAAAGGAAGCTCAAAATCCTTCGGGAAGGCGTGAAATGATGCGAAAGGGGGATGAAGTTCTTCAGGAAGGTGTGATGTCAGAAGAAAATACATCTAGCTGAAAGAGAATTTACGCTTAGATAAAATCCAACTGAAAATGTATTAGTTCAGTTTAAAATGGACACGAGAATCAAAATAGATGTAGGACTGAAAGAGGACTATGGGATTGTGTGTGAACGCGTGAAATTGTGCCGAAAGGCCTTAAACCATGCGGAAATACATAAAATGGACCAGGAGCGAGCCGTGGAATCCTGTAGGGCAGCACAAAATTCTGGGGACGCCTGAAGAAAAGGTGTGAGATCCTGTAGAATATTATTCAGAAGGCTCAAGGAGCAATAGGGAAAAAGAACGGGAATGGATGGAGGAGAGAAAAGAGGGAGTGAAGGAAGATAAAAAAGGAAGGAAAGGGGAAAAGAAAAGGAGAAATGGAAAGAAAAGCGAAAGAAAGGTTTAGCTAGAAGGATGAGGTGTGAGAAAGTGCAAAGAAGAATTAGGGAAATGAGTGACAATAGAAAAAGAAGGCAACGATGAAGATGAAAATAAATGAAAAGGAATATGGAAACTGGGACAGTTACATAGGAACTGATTGATGTTGAGAGGGAAACGAAGGGAACTGGAAAATGCAAGAAAGATGGAAGTCAAACATTCAACTGGGAATGACTGAAATAAATTAGAACGGATTGGGTAGGATTAGAAAAGATTATGGAAGATGGGAAGAGCTAGGATTAAGTAGAAATGACAGTGGAAGAAATAAAAATGGGGAGGGAAATATAAAAACATATAATAGGATAACGTAAAATAGGAAATATAGAATAGACAAACATAGGCATTTATCCGTTGCTTGAAGTAAAAAAATGCGGGCACAGCAAACAGATAAAGGTGTATGTTTGACGTTCTGCCGTAAAACTAGGCTCGGTAATGAAAGTGATCATTTATAAGTGTTCATAAATATGTGTGTGCAATATGAGTTTTTGTTCCTACGTGTGGGAAAATCACATAAGCGCGTGTATGTGCATATATGCGTGTTCCTGCACATACATATGCGAGTGTACGTGCGCATATACGTGTTCATGCCCGTGTTTTTGTGGATGCGTGCATGTTTATGTGGATATATGCATGTCTGTGTAAGTGTCACTGTAGATATGTGCTTGTACTTGTGATTATGCGCGTGTATGGGGTTTGCGTGTGCATGTGTGCGTATGTGCATGTGTGTGTGTCAGTGTTTGTGTGATTGACTAGAGTCTTAGATCATATGTTGGACTCATTATACAGGGTGTATCAACTGCGATTACCATCCCAGATGAAAGCTCAATGGTCATGTATTGCCTGATCTATGGGTAATGCTGTGACCTTATGAGCACACATACATACACGTACACACACACACACACACACACACACACACACACACACACACACACACACACACACACACACACACACACACACACACACACACACACACACACACACACACACACACACACACACACACACACACACACACACACACACACACACACACACACACACACACACACACACACCACTCACTATCTTATTAGCTTCCTTGACTTTATCTATAAAAATCTCGAGCAGCGCAAGACTTCACTTGCAGTGGTGTTAATTGACTTCAAGAAAGCCTTCGACCTTGTTGATCACACCACTATCATCACCAAAGTCATCCACCTTGACCTTCCTACTCCCTTGGTGGCTTGGCTATCTGACTTCCTGACGGACCGTTGACAAGCTGTCAGATATCAGGGACACGTCTCTGCAGTCCAGCACCTGTCCAGTGGGGTACCACAGGGAACAAGAATGGGGCCACTGTGTTTCCCAATACTCATCAACGATGCCCTGGGAGGCACACCGTACAGGTGGAAATATGTTAATGACTGCACGGTGAGATCCCTGTGTCCAACACTGTCCTAAACTACGACCCACTCCAGAACACGCTGGACAAGCTACACACATGGCAGTGCACAACAAAGTTTCCATCAACCACAAGAAAACTGTGGTAATGCACTTCTACACCTCCAATAACGTCCTCCCCCAACCTCTGCTGACAGTTGACGGCCAACCCCTACAAGTGGTCCACTCAACTAGGCTGCTGAGGATAGCCATCGACGATAAGCTGACCTAGAAGGAGAACACCGACAACACCGTCATGGCGGCCTCCTACAAGCTATATATATGCTGCGTCGACTGAGTTCATTATGGGCACAGGCTGAAGATCTGAAGACCATCTACACTCCCTTCATTTTACCCGAGTTGATGTACGCATCACCTTCCTAAGCCTCCTCACTCACAGTCACGCAGCAGCGACAGCTGAAGAAAGTGCAAAAAAGAGCCTGTCGCACTATCCTTGGCAAAGAATACACCACCTATCAGCACGCTCTCACCACACTGACTACCTACTATTGCTGACCACTATCTTCAGAGTCTGAGGTCGTTTGCGGTCACCCTAGTTAAACATCCTCGGTACCGGAACCTGCTACCTCCACAGGTACTACGACCACGGCTGCAGGTGCGGTCTTGTCGAGAGCGGTATTTACTTCGTGTGGATTCCATGTCCTATTAACTCAGTAATGAGAAGGTCTGCCCGCACCTTACCTTGTACGTTTGGGAGTAAAGTCAAACTTCCGCCCGCTGCCCTCTAATAGCACTGGGGATGGGCAGTTTGATGGTTTGCCCGCTAATGGTGCCTGTAGACGGGCAAATCCCTCGTGCACGACGGACAATGCTCGACCGTGTGGACACAGCTTTAGGGGCTGAAAATATCTGAATGTCGAGTCTTGCGTCTAGCCAAATGAAAGACTGGGTCATTAAATTGTACACCGCTTTCTCAAGAGCAACAATATAAAAGCAAATACTTTACTATACAGAATATATTAATGTCTATGATGATTGTAGAGATTTTATGAACTTGTTTCAAAATAATGAAGTTTCAAACTAACCTGACTACACTTCTAGAAACTTTATCATCATGAGTTTCAGAGTTCTTGCCAGAGAGAATACTTGCTCAACAAAATACTCTTAAGTTATACATGTAAGCTTATAATAAAAATTAAAAATCTTTTGGAAAGGATTTACTAAAAGGATATTGTAAATTTATGGTGAAATAGGTTGAGTATTCTTCTGTCATATTTACATGGTAAAACCAAGTTTGCTTTTGCTTTCGTACCAAAGAAATGTATTCAATCAATCGCGAGATAGAAGTGAGAGAGTTTGAAAAATCAACAATCATGGAGCAAATATTCAAAATCTAAGGAGTTCTAGATATGTTAATATTTTGTTCCAATAGTTAGTCATAACTTAATCATACGCTCCATAAATTCTCATGAAATCTATAAAGCTTTGATAGCATGGGAACAACGTAAAGACTAAGTTATTGAAGATGTGCCAGCTGATATATTATCTTTTCCTTCAAGGTACTGAATGTTCTTAAATTTCCATTTTCTGAAAATATATCATATTGGGATAAACAAATATCTTTACAATATGATGGAAAAAAGCTAAGTAGGTTCAAAATGTTTAAAGAACAAATAAGAGCAGGTGTCACCTATTCAACTGCAGACTACAGTGTTTTGGTAGGTTTGAATTTTTTCACATAATGATACAACATATAGTTTAATTTGTATTTTTCTTGGATTCTCCACAAAGATCATTTAAATTAGTTTTCTTGAAGATGAAATGAACAAGAGAAAGCAAGAGCTTATATAACACAAGAGTTACTTTAAGATCAAGGCTCTAAGATCTTCGTTAGAGTCTACCTAAGCGGAGGGCCTTCATTTAGCAAGCTGGTAAGGGACACAATGGTATCCTAAAAATTCTTCACAAATCTTCATAATAGCTTGCCATACCAACAAGTTGCTTGACTTATTTCACAGTTCAAGAAAGATTAATTTCTTTCAAGACCTTTAATGCAAGATTAAGTTTAGATCCATCGATGTTTTCGACCACAAATGGAAGGTAGAGAGATTCCATCTTCCTAGTATCACACTTTGCCAGGTTTATGGTCAAGATGGACTGATCTACATTTCCCTT
>NC_134778.1:95335387-95345387 GCF_046742065.1 Oratosquilla oratoria
TAATTATGTACACATTCTTTTGCGTGCGTGTGTATGTGCATGTGTGTTTGTGTATGTGTAGATTGAAATTAAATGTCTATAGCTAAAAGGTGAAGAAATGTATCTCGTTTATTTATCTTCAGAATATATATGGTTATAGAGGTTTATCTGCAAAAACCTAGGAGGAGTTTGTGAATAATCAATTTGCGCCCGCACTAAAATTAAATGAAAATAACCTATATTTCAACATTTGGTAACATTATACAATCATTTTACATTTACATACTCTCTTCTTACAAAAACTATCAATTTTTGTAGCAACATTAATTTCACAAATATAATATTTATGGACACATACAATAGTTTAGTTAATCATATTAATTCTTATATCACAAAAATGCTACGCGAATAAAATGGGACACTAAGTAGTGACGTGTTCCCACACCATAAAAAAAAAAATTGGAAATGAAGTATAGTTATTCAAGTACCTGGCGTGATAGGTTATCAGAATATATATGATTATGGGGGTCTATCTTCAAAACCCTAGGAGGAGTTTGTGAACAAACAAACAAACAAATAAACAAACAGACAGACAGAGGCTACAACTTTATCATAGTATATACATACATACATATACCAAGGCTTTTTCCCCCTTACAAGGGAGGTAGCCAAAAAGGAAAAGGCATAAAATCATTTCCACCCATTCCATCCCTGAATACACTCCACACCCCTCCACCCTCCCTCTTATCTTAGCACCTCCTGGATGACGGGTCATCCCTGCACCTTGTCCACTGCCCTGGGTCAGAAGCAGTGTCGTAAGACACAGCACATCCACATCAAAGCCGCTTCATTAAATCGGCGACCCCCCTCTCCGTCCCCCCATGCATAAAAGGAGAAGACGGGGAGAAATCCCTTCGGGCTGCATCAAAATTTTGCTCACACATACTACCTCAGCCCCATCCCCCCGCCCATTCCACCTCATGCAATCACAACATCATCCATATACAACCATTCTCCATTCACCCCTGTCTTCTGTCCTCTCCCGTCCTTCCTCAACAGACATTCCCCTCTTCCCCAAAGCCCCCTTCACCCCATCCATCCACCTCATCCTAGGACGTCCCCTCATGTTCACTCCCTTCACATCTGCCTTCCATACCTCTTTTACTAGTCTTTCTTCACTCATTCTTTCCATGTGTCCAAACCATCCTAATCTATAATACATATATACACACATATATTATATATATACAATACATATATATAATACATATATATATATATATACATATATGTATATAGGTGTATATATATATATATATATATATTGTGTGTGTGTGTGTGTGTGTGTGTGTGTGTGTGTGTGTGTGTGTGTGTGTGTGTGTGTGTGTGTGTGTGTGTGTGTGTGTGTGTGTGTGTGTGTGTGTGTGTGTGTGTGTGTGTGTGTGTGTGTGTGTGTGTGTGTGTGTGTGTGTGCATAAAAGGAGAAGACGGGGAGAAATCCCTTCGGGCTGCATCAAAATTTTGCTCACACATACTACCTCAGCCCCCATCCCCCCGCCCATTCCACCTCATGCATCACAACATCATCCATATACAACCATTTTCCATTCACCCCTGTCTTCTGTCTTCTCCCGCCCTTCCTCAACAGACATCATCCTCTTCCCCAAAACCACTTTTACTCCATCCATCCATCTCATCCTAGGTCGACCCTCATGTCCACTCCCTCCACATCTGCCTTCCATACCTCTTTTACTAGTCTTTCTTCACTCATTCTTTCCATGTGTCCAAACCATCCTAATATATACATATATATATATATATATATATATATATATACATATATATATATATATATATATGTGTGTGTGTGTGTGTGTGTGTGTGTGTGTGTGTGTGTGTGTGTGTGTGTGTGTGTGTGTGTGTGTGTGTGTGTGTGTGTGTGTTCACTTGGTCTTTGGATCACGTGTTGGACTCGTGATCGACAGCTATTTCCCTCCTGGAAGAGAGCTCAGAGCTCGTAGGTCCGATCTATGGGTAATGCTATGACCTTGCACACACACACACACACACACACACACACACAACTCCCCGCCCACGAGAGTCAGAGTAACGACCCGAGGCACAGCGATACCGAAATAATTTCGGCCCTGGGCAGGATTCGAACTGGGTACTGGGAGCACTTATACTTCCCAGTTCAGCGCTCTACCAACTGTGCCACCGAGTCGGTGTTCTTGTAATATGTGTGTGTGTGTGTGTGTGTGTGTGTGTGTGTGTGTGTGTGTGTGTGTGTGTGTGTGTGTGTGTGTGTGTGTGTGTGTGTGTGTGTGTGTGTGTGTGTGTGTGTGTGTTGTTACGGGACGGGCTGGTTATGTGAAGAGACGTTACGTATAACGGATAAGTGCTTAAGAACCAGCTCACTTCTAGAAGCCACTGTAGGACTGAACTATCTGGTCAGGGCCTAGATAATTCGTAAGACTAGAAGTAAAGGTAACAAAGAAGATTCCAGGAAAGGAATATTAAACTAGCGATAAAACTAGTAAACGAAATTATTAATATCATGGAAAATATTTACAGGCAATCAACACAAAAGAGAATGGGCAGTAGGGTCAATGGGACCGTTACATGATTATAAGAATATGGAAAATATCGTTCAAATAAGAAACACAAGATACGTATACAATATGGTACTATCTAAGTACAAAGAGATCAGGAACATGTATCAAAATAAGTAATAAGTACAAATATAAGTATAAAGTAATGCAATGTATATCAGACACGTAATGTAGGCAAAAAGGGTGATCACTTCACACCAATCGTCTCATGAGTCTAAACTTCTAGTTTTTATCAAGAGATCAATATGCGAGAAAATGACAAGGTGTGAGTGATTTCCACCGCTTATATACCATTGGACCGGAAGCGGGATACTTCCGGTGAAGGGTGCGGGTGAGCGCAAAGGGGGGAGGAGGGTAAGTTAACACACGTCAACATGGGTAGTTTTAAGACCCTCGACTCGCTTGAACAATCTACTTATTTAGTAACTGTCAAATCTGTGCGCTCCGAACTATTCAGGATTTCGCTTGTCTGTTTGTTCTACAAGAGTGCGCACCTTTCTCCGCACGTAGGCAAGATTACATATAGTGGACGGGCGTTACTGCTTAACATTGTTACAATACATACATAGACAAGAAATATGAACATAGTTATGTAATACAAAGGAACACAATTCTATAACATAATTACACATATGACGTAATATCTAATATTACGTTACAGTGTGTGTGTGTGTGTGTGTGTGTGTGTGTGTGTGTGTGTGTGTGTGTGTGTGTGTGTGTGTGTGTGTGTGTGTGTGTGTGTGTGTGTATAAAGAATCCCATCAAAAACACTTAATTTTGGTCCTACATCAGTTCTGCAGTGATGTCAAGATTTCTTTAGTCCAATCATCTTTAATTTTTTATTAAAGAACCTCCCTCAAGGGCCTGATATTATTATCGTTAACCTATCTTATTTCCTCCTCCACCCCTTTCCCAAATATATCCGGCGTTACAATTCCGTCTGCAATATTGTTTTTTCAAGGAATCTCGAATTCATTACAGACTGACTTTAATTTCATTAACCACTTTTCAGGTCATTATTGTAATTTTCCTAAATATTCTTAAATATATTAGTATCATTTTCATCCAGGTAAATTTTAGTATCTACATTTGTACAATTTTGAACTTTTTTTAAATAATACAAGATATTTTGAATATTTTAAACCCAAAATTAAACTGGAACAGCACTATATCTCGATAAATCTATATTGTTGTACGGCTAACTTGCGATGTGATATCCACTATGCTTCAGAGAGAAGTTGATAAAGTTTGAAACCGAGTTCTCCAAATATATCTTAATATCTTTTCTATCAAAAATAAGAGAGTAATACAATTATTATACTTTTTATGCATTTGAGTTTGTTTTTATGCTGCATCATCCAATCCTTGTGTTAGTTTTTGTTTGCGACATAGCCTATCTAAACTGAATGGTTCACTTAATATGCATACTCTAATTTTAATTTTTTTTTTTCGTATACATTTCTCCAAGTTTTCTCTTGGTTTCCTCTTGCTTCATTTGTAGTTGAGTCTTTACTTTGTTGTAGATGTCTATTTTTTTTTTTTTTTTTTTGCTGACATTTTGTCTTTTCTTGTGCTATTTGTAATATTTATCCTAAATATTTAAGATTGAGTTGGGCTGATATCTTTTGCAACCAAGTCGCCGACTTAGCATTTTATTCATGGCTTCTGGGAAAAGTACGCCTTATTCAGCTGAGTGCTCTATTTCCTGGTTTAAAAATCTACCTCATGTCATACTGAAAAGATAAGACTATTATTTATCTTTTTTAGAGTCGAGGAGACTTTTGACACTACTGTAGGTACTCCACTGAAATCAGAGGATGTTTAGAATTAACGATCTTGCTTCTCAGTCTTTTTTTTATTATTATTATTATTATTATTATTATTATTATTATCATAATTACTTGGGTGAGTATTACATTTACCTCAGCTCAAGGGGCTGCAAGACATTCCTTTATATATATGTACATTTTTTATAAGATGAGCAATGGGCTGTGCCCGACCCCGTCACGTGGGGGCTCGGCCCTTCGGGCAAGTTTGCTTCCCTCACAGCCAATCAGTCGTCTCCGTTGCCGTGACATCACTGCTCTAGGCCAATCAGTCGTCTCCTATGCCTTGACGTCACCACTCTCTCGGCCAATCAAGGCCCGGAAGGGACGTGTCCCCTTGAGGGATTTCCTGTTTCCTGTTCGATTAAGATCAATGTCAACTGGAATTATTTTATTAGTATATAGAAGATAGCTTTGAATGTAAGAAGATAAAAAGTTGGCAATAGCGCAACTGTTATTTTTCTAAGCTTTCAAGATTTTGAACATCTTTCTGTGAAGATGTGAGGACGTGCAGCAGTAGACTAGATGGCATTTTGAACTAGTTCTTCTTCACAATTTTTTGTTTTGTTTTTTTTAACAAAACTGGTCATCCTCAGGTAAGGCGACATAATGGAGTATTGGGCTATAGAAATTCAATGTGATTGCAGTGAAACAGTTCATATAAAGTTAAAAACTGGTGTGAAGTAATAGTAAGCAGCTTATCCCCGACTTTTGCTGTACTTGGCAAATGAGCTAAGGAAAACTATATCACCATCAGCCATTATTAGTAATCTGTCTTATATTGGCTCCAATGAACCAGAGATTAATTATCAATAATTCTTTCAATGCAATATTTGACATTCGAATATATATTCTGCCACCAAAAGATACTATTCAGCTCTGATAAACTCTCTAGCAGTCGCAAGATTCAATCTATCATGATTAATCTTTGAGTGCAAAATACATCTCGTACATAAATTCTCATAGCCAACTTGCGATTTTATTCAGCCTAGGGAAATTTCTTGAATCGAAAAATTGGTTAACCCCTTCTGGCTTATACTTTTATTCTGGCTATCGCGGCACCCTCCTATCAGTGGCGAAGGCCTTATACTCAGGATGGAACATGGCTATAATAGTATAAAAAAAATCGTCATAGTTTCATAGCTTTGAATAACTAAGTAGATTCCTGTCGGCACTAAATTGAACTGGTGAATGAAGCTGTACCATATAACGAAGGTTCCGGAGAGGGGCCTGAGGGAAGCAAGAGGAAGGCTCCGAGAAAGCTGGTGGAGGGCTGGAGGGAGGCTGTAAGAAGGCTGAAAGCATACTGGAGGCAGACTAGAGGGAGGCTGGAGGGGGCCTGGAGAGAGGCTGGAGGTCTGCATATGAGTGCAAGAGAGCGAATAAATTCTTGGAAATTTGCGGGACGAGTTTTGAAAAACGGCTGGTTGGCGCTATATTAGAGAAGCCACGTGTGAGATTTTATGGGAAAGTACGAAGAAATAGTAGATCATATTTAGAGACACGTGAAAAGATAATGCAAAATAAAACAAGGTAATGAAAAGTAATACTGTTTCATAAAACAAATGACCGGACAGGTGAGGCTAGACGATTGTTTAATGTCATGCAGAATTTTTTAGAGAGAAAAAGATGCTGAAAAAATGATAGTGTCTATAGATGTAGTAACACGATTGTCTTATTTGCATGTGTACACCAGGTGTCATGGTGTACAATCGTCGCTTGAGGGAAAACGTGAGATCATAGGAAAAGGGGAAATACGTTATTTCTATGCATTATTTCATTGTATAACCATAAAACCATAAATAAGAACATAAGAACATAAGAATGAAGGAGACTGCAAGAGACCATAAGGCCAAAACTAGGCAGCTCCGTATCCATCACCACCTGTGATCCCCATCCATAAAGTTGTCTAATCGTTTTTTAAAACAACTGATAGTTTCAGCGCTTACTAAATGGTTACTAAGTTTATTCCATTCATCGACCACCCTATTAGTAAACCAATTCTTGCCTATTTACTTCTTAAATTTAAATTTGTCCAGGTACTCTCAAGATTAGACTGTACAGATGCAAAGGTACTTTCTAAATGGGACTTTGCAGATGTACAGGTTTTCCGAGGGTGAAGCTGTATAGAAGATTGTAAACAAAGGAGGGATAGAACTTTGTGATGAGGTGAAAATATCTCAGTACAGCAAATGTATTTGTACTTATAAGGATGCCTGGTGAGTGAGGGATAGTAAACTAACGGATACTACTTGGGCGAGGACATGTATATATGTGTGTACATATGTATGTATATATATATATATATATATATATATATATACATGTATATGTATATGTATATGTATATGTATATGTATATGTATATGTATATGTATATGTATATGCATATGCATATGTATATGTATATGTATATGTATGCACACACACGCACACACACACACGCACACATACACACACACACACACACACACACACACACACACACACACACACACACACATACACACTCACACACACACACACACACACACACACACACACACACACACATACACACACACAGACACACACACACACACACACACAAACATACACACACACACACACACATATATATATACATATATATATATACATATATATATATATGAATATATATATATATATATGCTAATAAGAACACGGGTACGTGTGTTCACTTATGCAAAGTAGACCACTTAGAAAAATAAACTAACGAAGCAAAGCGCTTCTGTAATATACGAAAGCGCTCTGCTTCGTTAGTTTCTTTTTTCCAAGTGGTCTACTTTGCATATATATATATGTATATATATATATATGTATATGCATTTATAGATATATATATATATTTTTTCTAAACAGAAATGTAGTAGCACATTTGTAAATGACACACAGGAACCCACAGTCGGAGAAAGAATAAACTTCGAATAAAGAAGAATCCTATATTTCAGGAAAGTACATAAGATAGAGAACAGAGGGGACTTATAAACCACAGTAAGAAGAGATGTGGACAGTTGACCTCACTCAGGCGCGGGGCAAACTGGGGTGGCGGAGGAGGGAGGGGGTGAGGAGAGGGGGGGGATGTAACGTCCGCACCAGCTTGCTTACTGCTGCGCGTGAGATGATGTCAGGTGTCCACTGCCCTTTAGAAATATTAATATTAGGGCATTCCTCAATTAATGCTGATTCGACTATTTTCCTCCTGAAACCGCAGTGGGACCTGAACACTAATCTGGCCTTACCCCAGTCGAAAGAATGATTCTTATTTTTGACATGAAGAAATACAGCCGAATTTTCTTGCCCATACCTAATTGACCTTTTATGTTCTGCCAATCTAGTGTTCAAGTCTCTCCCGGTTTGACCCAAGTAAACCAAATCACAATCTTTGCAGGGCAAACAATAAACACCAGGTGACTCAACTTCCTTCGGTTTTTGTTGAACGTTCACAATTTGCTTACGCACGGTGTTAGGATAGTGATAGGCAATAGTGAGACGTTCATGAGGAAACAATTTAGTAGAAGAACTGATGGTATTATTGAATGGAATTTTTAAAATGTCCTTAAAGGAGCGGTGAAAACTTGAGGGGACGGAAGTTTTAAAATGGTTGGCCCTAGCCTTACTGAGGGCTTGGTCCAGAAACCAAGGTGGATAAGCCAATTTCTCAAGTTGACATTTGATCACCTCAATCTCCTTATTAGCCGATCTCTGGGTAGGTCTGAGACCACTCACACACCACACACTGGGACAGCAAGGTCACAACTCCTTGACTAACGTCCCGTACCTACTCGCTGCTAGGTGAACAGGGACTACACGTGAAAGGAGACAAACCCAACTTATCTCCGTCCGAGCGGGGAATCGAACCCCGGTTCTCTGGCTTGTGAGGCCAGTGGTTTACCAATCCGCCACCGAGCCGTGTGTGTGTGTGTGTGTGTGTGTGTGTGTGTGTGTGTGTGTGTGTGTGTGTGTGTGTGTGTGTGTGTGTGTGTGTGTGTGTGTGTGTGTGTGTGTGTGTGTGTGTGTGTGTGTGTGTGTGTGTGTGTGTGTGTGTGTGTGTGTGTGTGACATCTTGTAACATCTTGTACTATGCCAGTTCCTTTCCTAGTGTATAATCTTGCAACATCTTGCACTATGCCAGTTCCTTTCCTAGTGTATAATCTTGTTACTTTTAAACTTCTTTGTAACACCAAATTTTCTGTATTCCACTGAAGATGTGAATAACACGAAAGCGTTTGGGAATTACTGCTTCCTTCCGATTTCCTTAGTGGTTACCAGAAAAAAATTCAAACACTGGACTCAGAGTAACAGAATTTACTACCGACGTTTCGAACCCTGTCCGGGGTTTGTCTTTAGGGTTATACAATGTCAGCTAAAGGAACTAATTAAATATTGAACCGGTGTTCTCTGGGACAGGTCCTACAAGATTGAACCTGCACCTCTGTTCAATCTGGTGGGACCTGTCCCAGGGAACACCGGTTCATTATTTAATTGGTTCCTTTAGCTGACATTGTATAGCCCGGTAGTAAATTCTGTTACTCTGAGCTCAGTGTTTGATCTTTTTCCGAGTATATATATATATATATATATATATATATATATATATATATATATATATACATATATGTATATATATATTTGAGAGAAAAAGTGGTATTTTGAAGTCGTTATCCACCCTAGTAGACAATTGGTCACCCTTCTTATTTTCTTCTTACTTTTGTTCCAACGGTTGTTTACTAATGTCCTTCACCAAGCCTATTGTTCCATCTTACCCTTAACCTTTCCTGTTCCCAGACATTTAGTCTACCTTTCCCTTAACCTTTCCTAGTATTCAATGACCCCTTCCCCTACCTCCCTTTCTCTCTAATCCCTCTCTCACCACGTTCCCCTAGTTCATATTTAATCTCAGTCATGTGTGTTACAACTATGTACTTGTAAAAGCTGTAACAAGCGAAACGTTGTACTTATAAAGGCTCCGTCATCACTTGGTGATTATTTCGATAGACTGGTCGGCAACTGCCACTTACACACACACACACACACATGCACACACACATATATATATGTACATATATATATATATATATATATGTACATATATATATATATATACATGTATATGCACAAGTATCACAAATCTCACGTGACTACACCGTTATGCTGATTACCACAGGTAAAAGAAAAGTTATATTGTAATCCTTGAAGATGTGAACAAATATCACGAAAGCGCTCGGATTCCAAGAACTTTTCTTTTCCCTGTGGTAATCAGCATATATGTATATATACATATATATGGTTATATATATATGTATATATACATATACATATATGTATATACATATATATATATACATATATATATATATATATATATATATATATATATATCAAGCACTACCACTGTCAGAGCAGAAGAAAAATACTTGACTGTTAATTGTACTCTTAGGAGTTCATGACGTGTCGGAAATAGAACATAAAGCTCGCGTTGGAGCAGGTGTTCTTAAAACTATGCCTCGATACTCCTAGGAGTTACCAAATATGTATCGTGCATATCATCATAGCACAGAT
>NC_134778.1:95350387-95352887 GCF_046742065.1 Oratosquilla oratoria
TAAACTAAAGCAATAGCAACAGAATGTGTACATGCATAGTTTTGAAGCGACATTGATCAGGTTCGGGTGTCTGCAACAGTGCGACCCTGGTCAGGGTCTACATAAAAATGGGTCACTTCACTCCGAAAAGGGCAACCAATGATATGTCATGAGTAGGCCCGACAGTCGAGCTAAATCGACTTAAATATATATTCCGTCACAGCTTGAATCGTGACGCTTTTCATGAAGTCATATCGTTATTCTATTTTGTTTTGTTTACTAAAATGATCTTTACGCCTTAAATCTTCGTACATTTCATCAATCATAAAAGAATAAACTACTGATTGTGTAAGGGGGAGAAGTGTAACAAAAATTGGAAGAGTTCCTTGAAGAAAAATACGTAAAGGGATCTGCAAAAAGAGGAAAAAGCAAAGTTTATCATTAAAGCACGAGCATCAGCAACAGAAATAGTAGTAGCAGCAGTAGAAACTACTTCGAATTAATGTTCATTGCATCTAAGTGCACATCTACACGTCTCATTACTCACTCGCCTTCTCTCCCCTCACGACATCCTACTAACAATACATCTATACTTAAGCAATCCTCTCCCTTTTAGTTTAGTTTCATTCATTGCCACCACATACATCTTTATAGACAATTTCGCGCGGCTGCCGTATGTTATCTTATATTTATTATAATGGTTTAGTTACTCAAGTCATAACACATCCACCTTTCTTTTCACAATCATACTGCTTGCTTTCGTTTGTTCTATAGGCAAGCATACAAGAGAAGAAAAATACTTAGGACCTGCTTTGAAGTCTTCTTCCTACACACTCTTTTGCCTTGAATCTTTGTATAAGAAACTTATATAGAGGGGATAGACGATTCTCACTTCCCTCACTCCGTTTCATTTAGTCGTCTGTGAAGTAATACACATGGAAGTACTGGCATATTTTTTCTCCGCCAACATACCATAAGACCATAAAAAAAAAGATATGGAGACTGAAGTTGTAGAGGATAGATTAAAGGAGAGTATCAAGAGGGAGAGCACAAGTTGATAATGATACAGAAAATAGAGACAAAACTAGGTGGAGAGGGAGGCGGTTTGCAACCATTAAAAGCGTTTAATCCGATCATGATTGAGGCTAATGGTGCTGAAGAATGGTGAGTCTAATTCAGTTTTAAAAGAAAGAAGGGCGATCGAAAAGGTATGCAGGACCCACGAGAAATTTCATTGAAGAATTTGTGTGCGCAAAGGGTGTGTCAGAAATATCGGGGAGAGGTCTTAAGTAAAAAAAAAAAAAAAAAAAAAAAAAAAAGTACGACCAAAATCCAAAAAGAACAGTAACTGACCAAAAACTAACCAAAAACTTATCAAAATGGACCAAAACGGAACAAAACGGAGCAAAGTGGACCACAACGGAGGCTGACTACAATTCCGTTTCGGTCCATTTCGGCCTGTTTCGGTCCGTTTCGGTCCGCTTCGGTCCGTTTCGGACCGTTTCGGTCCGTTTCGGTCCGTTTCGGTCCGTTTCAGTCAGTTTCGGACTTTATAAGTACCAGGAAAAAATATCCCTATTACTTTCATTATTACATTTTATAGCTGTTGATACAGAAGTTTAATAATTTAGAAGATGTATTCTGCAGTCAGCGTTAAATCTTCCTAGATTAACTCCTTTCTTACCGAGCGTTTATCAAAATAGATTAAGTGCGCTAGGGGTACATTAAAAATGTGTGTCATGGGTTCGAGTCCCGTACTTCTCTCCAAGTCCAACATTTTCGTCTCACTTAAGATAGATTCGATTCACTTCGGCATGGAAGGAACACAACGCATCTGAATATAATCGTCATAGGTCATCTAAAGCAAAACAATAACCACTGTGCGGAAGAGGTCAACTCTGGCGACGAATTTTCAGATTTGTTACAATGAGTTGGTGAAGCTAAATGAAAGAAAAAATATAATGTTTTGCTTATGTGTTTATCCAAGTGAATTCCAAAGCTTTGAACTGTATTGCATTCAATCGCTTCGACTATAAGCTTATTTCTTTCAATGATGATGCGGTTGACGAAGTCGTTTCTACCTACTTCGAGATGAAAACTTGGCGCATTGTGGCGGATTGCATGTTAATCTCATCCTGTTTTCTTCCAGTTGGCATTAACTCTGTTTTCCCCAGGTTTAATTCTAGTCCATGTCCTTTTATAATATCATTCCAAAGGTTAATCATGCTTGTAAAATCCGGTAAATCTTCTTTTACTAATTCCACGTTGTCAACATAGATAAAAGTAGCATTGTTCTCCCTGCCTCCGCTTCTTTACTTCACTACTTTCACTTGATCCATCAGCAATATAAATATAAGTGGTGATATTACATTAACCTGTCTCACACCAAGTGATAATTTAAACAATTTTTCTTCCTTTGCAACTGATCTTACCAAAGTTTCGTTGGTTTTTCAAACTTTGGGAGAATCCGATATTCAGCTTTCCTTATCACCCTCCATAATACCTGACTGGATACTCAATC
>NC_134778.1:95357887-95372887 GCF_046742065.1 Oratosquilla oratoria
TAAAATTTCAAATCTATTTCAACAAAAGTTCCCATGTAAGACAAGAATCAACTATAAGTAGCAAGTATATATAGATTCTTACATAATCAAAGCATTGATTGAAGATTTACTGAGTTTGTACATGTTACCGGAAGTTGGTAAGGAGTCGTTTAGTTCGGAGATATATAGTGGTTATAGAAGATAAGAGAATATCTCGACGTTTATGATGAGCCATGAAATTTCGTATGGGTAATAAAACGTAATGGGTGCAACAAATATATATATGTATATATATATATATATATATATATATATATATATATATACATGCATATATACATGTATATATATATATACATATATATATATATACATGCATATATACATGTATATACATATATATATGTATATATATATATATATATATGTATATATATATACATATATATACATACATATATATATGTATATACATATATATATATTTATATACATATATGTGTATATATATATATATGGAGGTGGTAAAATGAAACGTTAAGGCTAGAGTATCGAACTTTATTCAGAACCAGACGTTTCGACCTCTTGGGCCTTCCTCAGTGGACTGACTACAGAATAAGAATCAAAGTCCGTCAATAGCTTGCATTGTGATCTGACGACCCTGCGTGACCTTATCCCGGTCTCGTTGCCCCCCCCCCTCACCAACTACCAGCTGTGCGGACGTCTGAGCCCAGGACATGAACCCCTTGCGAGTATTTGCTGTTTTCTCGGTGGCAATGGATGCCGCCTCCAAAGCTTTCTTTTTCTTTTTTCCCCAGTTTCCTATGTGGAACGTGGGCTTCTTTCCAGTTTGGCAAATTATTATCTTCATCGTTGCAAACTACTAGGGCATTTGATATTCTGTGATATTTCACATCCCTCTTGTGTTCTTCTAGTCTTTTGTCCATTCCGCGTCCTGTCTCACCGATGTAAAATTTCTCACAGCCTGTACAAGGAATTCTATGAACAACACTTTTATTTTCTTGTTGATCTCCTTGACTCATCCAATGTGGAATCCCTTGATAAATGTTTGTTTTCAGTGTCGGATCCATATTGTCTTTTATTTAGGCTATTATCATCTGACTTGTCGTCACTAAATGTTATAATTCTTGGTTGCTCTAGCACAGGTAATCCCTGACTGTAAAGTACTGACTTCATAGTCAATGATTGATAAGAATGATTAACGATATTGTCACCATCTGTGGTCGCCTTTCACCAAACTGTTATCGTCTCTCTTTCGTGCTTTTACTTTTTTTGTATTGTATGTCTTTCACTTTCTATTTTCCTTTCACCACTGTCTCTGTTACGTATGATAGTCACTCACAATTTTAGTAGGATGGCCCTGTCCTTCCAATTATCCGACTTAGGTTACACCAAGGGACTCCCATCAGTAATCCTCAACTTAGGTACTAGGTCAGTTCTGCAATGACGTCATGATTTCTTTAGTCCAATGATCTTTAACTTTAGATTTAAGAACCTCCCCTGAGGACGTGATCTTGCAATCGTGAACTAATTGAATTTTCTCCTCCTCCACCCCTTCTCCAATCAGAGCATCTGTTACAATCCCACAGGCAATGCTGCTTACTCAAGCACTCTTGAATTCACTGCACGCTGATATAGTTTACATCTTGTTACATCAGAATAAACATGAACATTATGCAGCAATAGAATGCGGTCCTCGGCGTCTGTTTGTAAACATTAGACAAAGAGCGAGCCTGTGCAACTTCCTTTGCCTACAAACTGTTGTTTTCCAAACTACCAACTCATAAAAATTAATTTCTCGCCACCTACCCCTGTATTTACCTCATTTGTTTACCTGTATCTACGCTCCTTATCTACGAGCTTCTTACAATATGCTTGGACTTTATGTTATCCAATTCGTGCTCGTCAAGAAAAGGTATCAATTCGAGGAAAAAATAATAAATAAAAGTGACTGGTCTCTTGTTTCAGTAGTTTTTTCTTTATTCTATTATCATTATATGATTATTACTATTTAGCTACCTAAGTTGTCTAGATATTTATCTATCTATTTATTTATTCATATATTTATTTATTTATTTATTTATTTATTTATTTATTCATTTATTGATTTATTTATATTTACTTATTTATCTCTTTATTTATTCATATACTTATCTATTTACTTTTTCTTCGTCCATTATTTGTTTCTTATGTATCCACTCTCACTTATTTCTTGATTAATTTAAGCATTCATTCATTCATTCATTCATTCATTCATTCATTCATTCATTCATTCATTCATTCATTCATTCATTCATTCATTCATTCATTCTTTCACTCATTCATTCATTCATTCATTCATTCATTCATTCATTCATTCATTCATTCATTCATTCATTCATTCATTCATTCATTCATTCATCTATTCACTCACTCATTAATTCCTTTTTTATTCGTTTTGCTGTGGCTTCATTTGTAAAAGAAAGAGAAATGCACCTGATCTTCGGAATCATATTAGCGAAGCTGTTCTGAAGATGAACCCAGATATGTTCGAATGTATATTTAGAGGAGCAGCAGGTCGCTTTCACATCATAGACACTGAGTGAGCACATTCAGAAATTTGTAATTGAATTTTTGAGCTATGATTTTTCAGCCATTTATTTTCAAATAAACATATTTTGTCTTAATGTATACTTAATAATATGTTACAAAAGTATTTATCATAATTCCTATCATTTCACAAATGAGATGTGTTATTAAAAGACACAGTACTATAGTACAAGTTAAAAGAAATATTCGAATATAGTGCAATAAGAAATGGATGACAAAAGACATTCTGAGAAGATATTTAGATTTAATATGCAAAAGTATATGAGGCACAGATTAGTGTTATACCACAAAGTCCACAACAGCCCCTACCATCAACACCACCACTTCCACCATCACCCCTAACATTACTATTGCCTCACTATTTTCACCTCCACTCCAACCTCCATTTTTATAACCACCTCCTTTTTCTCCAACCTGTCCAACCCTTTACACCTCCAATGCCTCTGTCTCCATTTCCACTATTTCGAAATCCACCCCTTCCAACCTCCAATACCTCCACCTTTATCACCTTCATCTCCACCACCACCTCCTGCGTCACCATCTCCACCTCCGTCACGTCTAAATCCAGCACCACCAACTCCAATTCTATCTCCGCCTCCTTCAACGTCACCACTTTCTTTACCACTTCTTCACCACCATCTTGAAACACCACAATCACTGCCACCTCATCCGTCACTACGACTACCAACACTACTATCACTTCCTCCATCACCACCACCACTATCATCTCCATTGTTACCCCAAAGATTGCTGCCACTACCACTTTCACCTTCACTACCGTCGCTAATGTACGACCATTGAATAAAAGCTGAGCGGAAAATGTAAATGTTTGCTTTGCTGTCGACACACTAGATGTACCAAGTCCAAACCTGATATTGCCCTGAACAGATAGGCTACCTTCAACATCGTCCATATAAAAAGACTTGTCCACCCTTTCAATGCCTGTTCATGTTCTGTCTTTCCAAACTGTAAAAAGAAAAAAAAAGAAAAAAAAAAGCAGGTAGCATAATATCCCTCTACAGGATTCTATGTCTCAGAATGGATTCTATATTTCTTTTGATAAACCAGCCACCACTCGCTTTATAAGTTGGACAGACATGACATTCCTTGCAGAGGATCGTATATGTAAAACCGTATGACATTAATATTGTCAAGTGTTAACCCTCTTGTGAATTCAAACTGCCATCTACCCTGAGCCCTACCTCCAGACACTGTCATCCTAGTCCGCTCGACCATCATATGCTATGCTACAGAGTTGAAACAATGTGGCCATCAAATTTGTATAGAAATTAGCTCCGTTCCATATGTTGAGCTGTAAGTTAAGACAATCTAAAAGTAAGAAAAACATATCTTTTATCCGTGAAGTGGGTATACGATTGACGGAAACAGTTTTCTATGATTCTAGAAATATCAATCAATCAATCAATCAAATCAGCCATCCTGAGTCCACTGCTGGGCAAAGGCCTCCTTCATAGCATTCCATGATTCACACGACCACGCCATCCTCTGCCACGTCACTCCTGCAAACTTCTCGATCTCGTCTCTCCACCTTCTGTCTGGTCTCCCTCTTCCACGCTTCCTATCTCGCGACATCCACTCAGTAACACACTTGCTCCATCGCTCATCAGTCGTTTGCACTAACTTACCTGCCCAATTCCACTTCCTCTCTTTTACTGCCTCATACAAAATCTTTCACACTAGTCTGCTCTCTCACCCAACTTGCTCTCTTTCGGTCTCTCAGTGTTATTCCCATCATTGATCTCTCCATTCTCCTCTGTGCAGTCCTTAGTTTTGTTTCCATTGCTTTCGTTAGTTTCCAAGTCTCACACCCATAGATTATTACTGGCAGAATGCACTGATTGTAAACTTTACGTTTCAAACATAAAGGTAGAGAGCCTCTCAGCCTTTTATTATACTTACCAAACACTTTCCAACCAATTGTAATGCGTCTTTTTATTTCATTATCATGATTTTTTGTCACTTTCATCATTTGCCCTAAATAATTATACTCCTCAACTTCTTCAAGACTCTCACCATCAAATACAATCTCTTTACTTTGAAGTTTCGTGTTAAACATTACTTTGGTTTTACTTTTATCAATTTTTAAACTTACTTTGAGACTTTCCTTGTTTAGATCACTCAGCATATCCTGCAAGTCTTCTGCTCTTTCTGAAATAAGAATGATGTCATCCGCAAATCTTAGGTGGCTCAGATATTCGCCATTAATCTTTAATCTTCTGAAATTGTATCGCCTTGCCTTTTTCGATCTTGATATTTTCTGTATCTTTATGAAGTCGAATTATAGCGGTATCTTTCGTATAAATCTTTTCTAAAACTCTTACGATCTGTTCGTTTCTACTCTGCTTGCGTAGCGAGTTTAGTACTGCTATTTGTTCTACCGAGTCAAAGGCCTTCTCGTAATCTAAAAAACACAGAGGTATATTGTATTATGTCGTTTTCTCGATTAGTTGGTTTATCGCATGCAAATGATCTAGAGTCGAATATCTGCTCCTAAAGCCTGCTTGTTCTCTCGATTGGTTTCCATCTAAAATTTTACTAAGTCTATTTGTAAGGATATTTGAGAATACTTTATATACATTTGATAGTAAGCTAAAAGGTCGATAGTTACTAAGGTTTTTCTGGTATCCTTTTTTATCAAGCAAAATCACTATAGCATTGCACCACGCATCAGGAACGCTTTCTTGACGAAAACACTGGGTGTACAACTCAGCTAATCTAATATGAACGTATTTACCTGCGTCTTTCAACAGATCTATCGATATACCATCTTCCCCAGGTGCTTTTCTTCGTTTTATAGTTTTTAGAGCAAATTCTACTTCTTCCTTTGTAATCTCTGGTACACTACTAACGTCTACATGTGAATTTACTGACTCAACTATGGTCTTCGACAAGTAAAGTTCTTTGTAAAATTCTTCTACTCTTTTTACCATTCTGTTCCTGCATTTAATGATTTCTCCATATTTATCTTTCAAACATATCATTTGTTGTCTTCCTAAAGCATGTCTGGGCTCGGTCACTTTAATACTTTTACCTTTCCGAATAGTTTCCTCTATTTCATCCATGTTTCTCTTTCTTTTCTCTAACCTCTGCCTTTTGTTGATAAGCTTATTTAGTTCTACTTTTTTCTATTTCGTTTTTCCTACTTTTAATCTGTATGGTCCTTCTTCTTTTAATTAGGTCATTTGTAGCTTTGGAGTATTTGTTTTCTCTAATGTTTTTTTACTTCCTACTTTCTCGGCCGATTCCCTAATGATATTCACTAAATTCAAATTTATATCTTCCACGGTGTCCTCGTTAGTTCTTAGAGCTTCGAATCTATTCTTAATTTCTAACTGAAATTTCTTATTATCCTTAACCTTTGCATGGCTGATTTTCCTTCTTAAAATTAGTTTATTTCTCTCGGCTCTGAAATTGAATTTAGCTGTGCAACCTACCATTCTATGGTCACTACCTATGTTTACTTTATTTATCACCGTATCATTGCTAACACTTTTGCTCTCATCTCCTGATATGAAGTCTATTTCGTTATTTGTTGTTCCATTTGGATTTATCCACGTCCATTTACGACCTACAAGCTTTTGGAAGAAAGCGTTCATTATCGTCATGTTGTAGTTCTCTGCAAAATTTACTAACATCTCGCCTCTCTCATTTCTTTCACCTACTCCAAACTTCCCAATGCACGTCTCATCTCCCATCTTCTTTCCCACTTTAGCATTAAAGTCTCCTGTTACCAACGTGTACTTACTTTTTTCTTGATCGATTACCCGACTTAAATCATTGTAGAACGACTCAATTTCATCGTCTGAACTCTGTGAAGTTGGTGCATGAACTTGAACTATTTTTAGAGTGTACCTTTTACACAGCCTAATCACAATCCAAGCTACTCTGTCTGACAAACTACTCAATTTGACTACGTTACCAGCAACCTCTCGGCTTATCAAGAATCCTACTCCACTAGATCTTTCTTTGTCCTTATCTCTATGGTAAAACAGGTGGTGACCATCTTGTAATTGTATCAGCTTTTCATCCGCTCTTCGGACTTCGCTCAGTCCTACGATGTCCCACTTGATGTTGTCTAGTTTTTCCATTAAACTCTCTAGCCTGTGGTCTTCTGAGAGTCTTCTTACGTTGTAAGTGTAGATCTTTATTTTCTTCATGTTTTTTAATGTCCAAGACTTGCATCTGCTTGGACAGTGCTAACTCACATTCGGTGGCACACTGCCCGTAAGTACACGAGGCAATGCGGTTGGGCCTTTAGGAGACGATGATCCAACAGGCACGCCCGGTTTTGTTTTGGTTGTGCTGTTCATGGTTGCTATGAAGGGTCTTTGTGGCAGTAATCTCACCTCCGTGCCAACTGGTTTCTGGTGAGATATTTCTCTGGTGTCACCTTATTCAGTATATTCAGTGAAGCTCTATATCTGTAGTCTGCCTAATGGTCCACGCCGTCATTATGACGGTACCCCATATATCTATGAGGAATTTACCTGTTCGCCGTCAGGAACGTGGCAGTTAGCAGTTGGTCCTGCGACTGTTCGTGTGAGTTATTCTTTGTCTGATCTTTCTTACAAAACCTGCTCGATGTCGGTGACCCTGCAGAGGTTTTCTCTCTATCGACTTAGCTTTTCTAGTCATTAAGATTCTCAAGCCTATCCGCCACGTCAAGGTGTCAACTCTCGAATAGGTCTTTGGATATAGTAGAAGTTAATAGGACGTTATATTAGTAGGAGATCCTTTTGTTTGTATTGAGATTGGAAATAATAAAAATGGTACGATTGTTAAGCTTTTTGGCCATCTTCCACCAATAACTAGATGAATTGCTTTCAATGCGGTGTGAATCACACAAAAGAAAATAATTTTAGGATGCCGCATGCTTAGCAGAATTTTGTTTTTACAGAAGTCATGAAGATATATAAAAAGTGCTCCACCGAATGAATATTTTACAGTCGAAAGCTAAATATAGAATTTGGTTCATATGAGGAAAACCTCCAATAGTCAAAAGATTATAAATGTAAAACATTTTGGTATAAAGATTTACAGGATGCAAGGCAGAAGGCTGTGTGTCTGCCCCGTGTGACAGCCTAGAGCATTTAGAACAGAAGCATAAGTGCAAAAGTTAAGTGTAATTTATAGGGTTAAGGAACGTGTAATTACACAGACCCCAAACTATAACTGGAGAAGTTCTGAGTTTTTATGTTCTTTGAGGATGAAGACCAGAAGAAGCAAGAAAATTGGATCGTCTGACGTGATACCTAAGGAATTTTTCCTTCCTTCTGAAAGCTAATATCCGGGGATATTCATGGAACCATATTACTAAAAGGCAAAGAGAAGAGATACATAACCAAAGAGAACTACAATTGTTTCTGAGTAAAGAGAGCTCTCAAAAGAAGAAATTCAATTGTCCAGATTTCCTGGGAAACGGTATTACGGTCTTCAAATGAAATACACACACGCGCACACACACACATACACACACACACACACACACACACACACACACACACACACACACACACACACACACACACACACACACACACACACACACACACACACACACACACACACACACACACACACACACACACACACACACACACACAAACACACACGCACACACACACACACACAGACACACACACACACACACACACACACACACACACACACACACACACACACACACACACACACACACACACACACACACACACACATAAAAGTGTGTGTGTGTGCGTGCGTACGTGCGTGTATGTGTGTGTGTGTGTGTGTGTGTGTGTGTGTGTGTGTGTGTGTGTGTGTGTGTGTGTGTGTGTGTGTGTGTGTGTGTGTGTGTGAGTGTGTGTGTGTGTGTGTGTGTGTGTGTGTGTGTGTGTGTGTGTGTGTGTGTGTGTGTGTGTGTGTGTGTGTGTGTGTGTGTATGTGTGTGTGTGCGTGTGTGTGTGCGTCCGTGCGTGCGTGTATGTGTGTGTGTGTGTGTGTGTGTATTTACCTAGTTGTATTATTAAGGAAGGGAGCTATGCTCGTGGTAACCTGTCTTTGTATCTCTCAACATCAAGTTTTTTCTCAAAATTTGAATAGTGTTTGCACACACTGTTTCTTTGTCTAATTTGTTCCAAGTATCTATCCCTCTGTGTGGGAAGCTATTTTTTTCATATCTCTTCTGTAATTTTATTTTCTTAGTTTCTTTTCGTGTTCTCTTGTTTTTCCATTGTCCCATTTCATTAAGTCATTCTTATCTAAGATTTCCATTCTCTTCATAATTCTATCGATAGTTAGTAAGTCTCCTCTTTCCCTTCCTTTATTTCCAGACTTGGTAATTCTAATTTGAGCAGTCTTTATTCACATGTCATTTTGGAAAGAGTAGGTGCCAGTTTTGTTTTTGATCTTTGTATTCTTTCTTACTTCTTTATATTCTTTTTGGTACTGGGTGTCCATAGTGTTGCTGCGTAATCGAGTTTTGGTCTTATTAGTGCAGTTAAATATTTTTTTTTTATCATTTCTTCGTCCAAATAGGCAAATGACACTTTTATTGATTTGAATAGATTAGAGGTTTCTCCGACTATTTCATTAATGTGCTTATCCGGTGTCATGTCTTTGCTGATCATCACTCAATGGTCTTTTTCCGAGTTTACTTTTTTTTACCTCTTCTTCACCAATTTTATAATCTCTCGATATTCTGTTATTACTTTTTTTTTCCAAATTCCATTATTCTACATTTCTTGATATTGAATTTCACTTCCTACTTTTGAGTCCATATCCAGATCTTGTCCAAGTCTTGTTGTAAAGAGTTGCAATCCTTCTCCGTTTTTACTTTCTTTAGTATTTTTGCGTCGTCTGCAAAGGAATTCATATAACACTCTACTCCTTCGTCCATGTCATTTATGTATATAGCCAACATGATCGGGGCCAGTACTAATCCCTGCGGGACACCACTTATCATTTCTTCCCAATTTGAGAATTTATCTCTAATTACTACTCTCATTTTCCTCCCAGTCAGGAAGTTTTTCATCCATTCCAATAATTTTCCTCTGATGCCACTTATTGATTTTATCTTCCTTACTAGTTTATTGGGCGGTACCTTATCAATGCCTTTTGTAGGTCCAGAAAGGCACAGTCTGTCCAACCATCTCTCTCTAGTATTATGTCTATTAATCATGAGTAGAAGCAGATCAAGTTTGTTGTACGTGATCTTCCTTGTCTGAATCCAAATTGATTTGGATTCTTTATAGTTTTTTCTTCCAAATGTTTAACCCATCTATTTTTGACAACCTTTTCGTAAATTTTTGCTACTGTGCTTGTCAGGGAGACCAGTCTGTAATTTGATGGGTTTTCCTTGTTTCCTCCCTTATAAATTGGTACAATATTTGCCTTCTTCCAGTCCTGTGGCACTTTTACTTCTTTAAATGAGAATCTAATTAAATTGTATATTTTGTCTGTTAATTCTTCCATGCAATCTTTCAGTATCCAATTTGCAATTCCGTCTGGACCGTGTGATTTTCTGACGTCAGGGGTTTTGATTTGGTCGCTGATTTCCTTTTGTGTTACAATTATTTCTTTCATTGGGGGGGGGATCTCTCTCTGTCTATTTCCTCACAGTTAGGTGAGTTTTCTATTGTGAATAGTAACTTGAAATGGTTGTTCATAATTTCAGCCATGTCCAGTTCTTCTGTATATTCATGTTTACCTTGGCGCAGCTTTTCTATTTCTTGTTTGTTCTTCAGTTAGTCATTTACATACCTGTAAAATAGTTTGGGTTCTTCCTTGCATTTTCCTATTTTTTTTTCATAGTTTCTCGTTTCATCTCTGCGTATTTTTACATACTCATTTCTTAGTTTGATGTAAATTTGCCATTTGCTTGTTTACTTGTCTCTTTTCCATTTCTTCCAAGCTTTGTCTCTTTTATCCTTAGCCTTACTACACCTTTTGTTGTACCAGCTTTTTATGTATGTTCTTTCCATTTTTTGTTGTGGTACGTATTTATCTAGTCCCTTATTGTAAATTTCTTTTAGTATATTCCATTTCTCTTCCATCACTGTTTCTTCATTTAGGAATTTTTCCCAGTTCGCGTTGCGAAAGAATTATTTGAGTTTCTAAATTTTTTGTTGCTGTACATTAGTCTTCCTATTCTTTGTTTATCATTTCTGCTTTGATCTATTTGCTCTTTCAACTCAAATTCTATTGGTACATGGTCACTCTTTCCTATCGGAGTTTTGTAATAAATTTTATCGACAATTTCAGGTTCTGTCGTAAGTATTAAATCCAGCCTTGATGGTTTTTCACTACCTCTGTATCTGGTATTTTCCCTTATCCACTGAGTCATTGTGTATTCGATGGTCATGCCAAGCAGGACGTTGCCCCAGAGTTCTTCTCCACCCTTCACTGTCATTTCCTCCCAACATATTTCTTTTGAATTAAAGTCACCCATAATTACTGTATTTCCTCTGTCCTTCAGTATATTAGTTAATTCATATTTTGTATCTTCTAATATTTTGGAATGATTCCTTTCTGTCCAGGACTGTGTTTTGGGGGCACATACACCACTACAAATTTCTACTCTTCATATGTTTGCTTTCAACTTGTATCATAATTAATTATATATTATTTTCCTTCAGTTATTTTTGTTACATTTAAATTTTCATTAGTCAAAATTACTATTCCGCCACTCTGTTTATCGTTTCTGTTCTTTGCCCAGCAGTTGTATAAACCTTGTCCCACAATGTTAGGTGGTGGAGTATACTTTAATCTAGTTTCCACTATTCCCATTATATCTGTTTTTTCTAAGGCCAGGTAACCATTTAATTCATTCATTTCTGAAGTTATTCCATCTATATTGGTATAAGCTTATTTTTATTTCCTTTCTCCTCGTCTTTTTCTGTCTTCTTTGTTTCCTTTTTTCCTTATATACCATTTTCTCAGCCTCAGGTCCACCACTCTCTCTCTCTCTCTCTCTCTCTCTCTCTCTCTCTCTCTCTCTCTCTCTCTCTCTCTCTCTTTCACTCTCTAAAAAAAATACAGTTTCAGTTCTCTTTTCGTTTTTTGTTTTGTTTTATTCGCTTCGTTTCTAAGTTTTTTTCTTTTTCTTCCTCACTCATTTCTTTTTTTATCCATATATCTTTGTAATGTTCACTATTTGCTAATTTCGTTGTTCTGGATAGTACTTCCTCTATAATTGTTTGAGATCTAAGCTTTACTTTCAGTAGTCTGTAATGTTTTTTTTAGAGTATCTGCCCATCCTATAGGTCTCCTCGATTCCCCAATCCAAGGCTCGTCCCTCCGCTTGTAGTTCTTTCAGAATTTCCTTGGCGATCTCTTTCTCCTCCTTTTCCCTCTGATATCATGCTTCTCTTTAATGCCATAGATTACAATGCAGCTTTTTTAATCCATTGTGTCCCTAACTAAGTTGCCTTTCTCTTTAATTACTTGGATCACCGTTTCCTTGGTATTTTCTTTGACCTATTGCTCCATTATTTCTTTAAGGGATACTTTTTGACATTACTGTTCAACTTTCCACTGTTTCTCTATTTCCTGTAAGTCATTTCCTTTGATTTTTTCTTCCACTTTTTCAGTCACTTCTTGCATTTGATCTTTTATCTCCTTTTTTAATGCCTCATTCCTATATATGTCTTCACTTCTAAACCTTTCATTTTCTGCCTTTAATTTATTTAATTCCTTTTTTAAGTCATCTATCTCCCTATTATTCTCCTCATTGGCTTTCTTTAGCATAGATAATTCTTTGTACATTGTTTTGTATTCACTTTTGAGTTCTATTAAATCATCCAAAATGTCATTAATATCTCTATTTCTCATTATATTTATGAACCTGGGTTCTCCTTCTTTTTCTAATCCTCTATGCATAATATTACTTTCCCCTTCAATCCCCTGAGTGTGTGCGTGTATTCACTTGGTCTTGGTCTTTGGATCACGTGTTGGACTCGTGATCGACAGCTATTTACCTCCTGGAAGAGAGCTCAGAGCTCGTAGGTCCGATCTATGGGTAATGCTATGACCTTACACACACACACACACACACACACACACACACACACACACACACACACACACACACACACACACACACACACACACACACACACACACACACACACAACTCCCCGCCCACGAGAGTCAGAGTAACGACCCGAAGCGCAGCGGTACCGAAATAATTTCGGCCCTGGGCAGGATTCGAACCAAGAACTACGGGCCACTATGGTGACAATTCAGCGCTCTACCAACTGCGCCACCGAGAGTGAGTGTGTGTGTGTGTGTGTGTGTGTGTGTGTGTGTGTGTGTGTGTGTGTGTGTGTGTGTGTGTGTGTGTGTGTGTGTGTGTGTGTGTGTGTGTGTGTGTGTGTGTGTGTGTGTGTGTGTGTGTGTGTGTGTGTGTGTGTGTGTGTGTGTTCACCTCGGATCTGCTACAGTCTCTGTCGAGACAGCCAGACACCACCCTACGGCAGTGAGCTCAGAGCTCATTATTTGCCGATCTCTGGGTAGGTCTGAGACCACTCACACACCACACACCGGGACAGCAAGGTCACAACTCCTTGAATAACGTCCCGTACCTACTCACTGCTAGGTGAACAAGGATTACACGCGAAAGGAGACAAACCCAACTTATCTCCGCCCGGCCGGGGAATCGAACCCCGGTTCTCTGGCTTGTGAGGCCAGTGCTTTACCAATCCGCCACCGAGCCGTGTGTGTGTGTGTGTGTGTGTGTGTGTGTGTGTGTGTGTGTGTGTGTGTGTGTGTGTGTGTGTGTGTGTGTGTGTGTGTGTGTGTGTGTGTGTGTGTGTGTGTGTGTGTGTGTGTGTGTGTGTGTGTGTGTGTGTGTGTGTGTGTGTGTGTGTGTGTGTGTGTGTGTGTGTGTGTGTGTGTGTGTGTGTGTGTGTGTGTGTGTATTTGTGTGTGTGTATACACATTATGTACACGTATACACGTGTCTATATTTTAGTTTCACCACCCCAGCCCTCCTTTCAGGTTTCTGTTCTTAACAAGATCTTCGCTTTATACAAACTGATTTCGGCATGTGTTCAATATCAGCCACTTAATTATCATTTAGATATGTATATATACATTTTCTCTTCTTGATATCTTTATATGTCCTTCATCTTTTCTTCCGCTTTTCCGTTATCCTCCTCCTCCTCCTCCTCCTCCTCCTCCTCCTCCTCCTCCTCCTCCTCCTCCTCCTCCTCCTCCTCCTCCCAAGCCTGAATTCCTTCGTTCACTTTTGATTTTCTTTCAGAACTTTTTCTTCCTCTTCTTCTTCCCGTCCTGTATTTTGCTAACGTTGCTTTTGTTTTAGTATACACATTATATATCCCTCTTGCTTTCTTGTTTTCTTCCTCGTTTTTCTGTCTCTTGCTTCTTTTTCTTTTCTACTAATTCTTTTCTTTATAACTTTTTTCGTTCCCGTTTTTTAGTTTCTATTCTTCCTGTATTTTTTTCTTCCATATTCTAGTTCTCCGAGTTCCTCTTCTTTGTATTGTCATTTTCCTTAATCTCTCCTTCTTTTCACTTGCAAAATATCACTCTGGTTGCAGTGTTTCCCTTTGTTGATGGGTGTCCATGTACATTTGTAGGGCTTCAGGTTGTCCGTCCACCTGGGGTCACATAGCAGAACTTAAATAAGACCTGAGCAGACAAGCACCCCGGGGTCGAGGTCAGAAGACGAAGACTGGGGATGGGTTGGTGGCGGGGACTAGGGAGGGGGGGCGGTGAATGGTGGAGCAAATAGGAAGATAGTGGGGACTACGCAGAGGTATGTGGCTCCACATAGCACTACAGCTATCACCGCCATCTGTCTAATTCGTAGAATGGAAAAGACACTGTTGTATTATTTATGGCGATTAGAGGTAATGAAAGTTAGGTAAAAATAGTGTAGCCCCTTACAAGATAAAATTCTGACTTCTGCACGGCAGGAGGAGGGAGGTTACAGATGAGCAGCCACTGGCAACAAAATATAAGAAGCCGTTTTCGATTATTATCTCACAGAGTAAAAATTTCCTCTTTCATGTCATGTAGCGGGGTAAAGAAGTTTGTGTGACAAATATCAGACAATTACTGAACCGGACGACTTTATTCAGTGTAAAACTTAATTTTCAGGTAAATTCGTCAGGCATATTAAGCTATTCGAGGATTTGAGAATAAAAAAAAAGTCAAGTTGTTTTCAGAACTATTACTTTATACTGTCAGAAAGCCGGTATGAGTGGCAATACCTGATAGCCCTTGGGAATCAATCTCAGTTTCTCTTGTTCGTGGGCAAAAAGAAAAGGATGATAGAGCCATACGAGATAGATTTTTTTCCCATAGTTTAGAGTTTATGATTTTTTTCCCTTTTTTTTTGAGGAACAAAGGCTGGAATATTGAAAAAAGTATTGATGTAATAACAGC
>NC_134778.1:95382887-95385387 GCF_046742065.1 Oratosquilla oratoria
ATGCTAGGAAAGCTCCTTCGTTAGACCATAAGCTCCTGCGTTGCCTTGGTTCCTGCGCCTGCGCCACTCAGGCTTTCTGAAGCCACGGCAGCTCCTTCGCTGGAGCGGAAGAGCCAGCGCTGTTCTGATTTCTCCTTTTTTCCGACCTGGAAACGACCTCGGCCAGGTCATTAACAAGTCTCTTACCTTCGTCTTCTCGCCCTCCTCCTGCTGTTATGATCTTATTCTGTGTTTTTGTATTTCTTCGTCTTTCTTATCTTTGTTTCCTCTTACTTCTAATTTCCCAGTAATGTATGTCGGTCTCACTATTAATGAGGAAGCCCGTTGCCATGTGCTTCTCGTCTTACTTACTTAATTTTTCTTCATATTCTTTAATATATTTTTCTGTTCCTTCTCTTGTTAATCTCTTGGTCTTGTACCACTAAGAGTTCAATGAACGTCCACCTTTTTTATACTCAATTGATAATGCTTCTACTTTGACTATATCATAACGGTCGCATTTTCCCTTCATTTTTGGCAATTACCCTGTACCCATCACAATATCTAGCTCCATTCCTTCTCCTTTTTCCCATTTACCCCGTGCCCTTATATAAGCGCACTTTCCTACGCTTTTTCTGAAGATAATCAATATTTTTTAATGAGATAAGGCTGTTGTGTTTTTCTAACCAACAATGGGTTCCCTGATGCAATTATAAAACATGGCATTCACCGTACAAGGTAGCGATTCATTGAAGATACTTTAAATAAAGTGACAACCATAAAATCATCAACATCTTTCATTAGATGTTTTATATTGAACACAGCAAACACGAGGAAAAGGCTATTTGCAGAAAAGTTAACAATGGAGTAATTCCTTCACCCAATATCCAAATAAACTTAGTTTGCGTTTATAAGCCAAATAAAGCAGCGTTACTTATAACAACAATGATAATATCGGAGAATATAGTCAGAACAATGTAGTGTATATACACATATACCAGGTAGGAAATTGTGAATCCCTTTAAAACAATTACACTAGCTTCACCGGAACTTCTGAAAAAAACCACCATTACAACGTTGGAACTTTTTCTAACTACGCAGAACAACACGACAAGTGACCACCAGCAGTAGGTCCGAGAGATAATACCTCAATCATTTACTAGGGAAATGATCACCGTTGACTAGAAATGGCTGAAACTATTTAATCGAAAAATTCACAACACCATTACATACACAGCAAAACCAGTTGATACTAACCCCCCTCCAAAAAAAAGGACTAGAACTCCACAGTGACAGGATGCTCATATCATTCACTGTACCAAAAGTAACCGTACTGGGATAGGCCATATACACTTCTGAGCATATATACTCTGATTACACTGGTGAACAAAATATATGTCCCAAGGATAACAATAGCTTCATCTTACATTTTTTTTTTTTGTATGCAAAATCCAAAAATAATGTCAAAAAATTTCCATCACCCATAGTTTTTGTGTTCCACGGTATGTTACTGTACGTGTGTTACGTGGGATAAATTTCAACAAAGCGGTTCGGAACATTAACTTTGGCAACACTGTGTGATATTGTTATGCACTTTCAGCTAATCTGTTCTTCAAGTGAACCACATTTATTGAGTCAAGGAGATCTGAATGATCTTGTGCAAGATTTAAACTTGTAAAAAAAAATCTAAACTTATTGCTTTCAGGTTAAAGGGATGGAATCTTCTCCAGAAAGAACCCAAATTTATTCTTTATCGTAAGCAACATTGTGATTGTGAACAGTTGTTCTCACTTGAGGATGATGTGGTGTTTTGCAAAGATGTATATTCTGTTATGGAGGAACTTAACCATATATATGACAGGAATAGGTGGCATTTGTTTATTGACTCTTCAAAAGTGAACCTGAAAAATGTTTTCCTACACAATGGAAATAAGTTTCCTTCTGTTCGTCTGGTCCATACAGCTAACATGAAGGAAACGTATGAGAGTATGAGGCATCTATTGGAAATATTAGGTATGAAGAACATAAATGGAATATATGTGGTGACCTAAAAGTTGTGTCACTTTAACTTGGAATGCAGCTGGGTTACACAAAGTTTTGTTGCTTTCTCTGTGGGTGGGCCAGTCGGGATAAGAAAAATCATTATGAAAAGAATGTGTGGCCGAAACCATCTCTGACCCCAGGAGAGAAGAATGTTTCAATTTTCCTCTTGTTGATTTAGAGAAAATTTATCTGCCTCCCTTCCATATTAAGCTAGGGTTGATAATTTTTTTTTTTTTTTTTTTTTTTTTAATTAAAGGTATGGATACAACTGGCAAGGGATTCACATGTTTAAAAAATAAGTTTCCTAGAGTAAGTGACGCATAAATTAAAGAAGGTATTTTTGTTGGAATATAGATTAGGGAGCTGATGAGTGACCAGAATTTTGATGAAGAGGTAAATGATCTTGAAAAAATTGCATGGCTGACTTTTAAGAAAGTATCTGTAGAGTTTTTGAGGGAATCACAAAGTAAATAACTAT
>NC_134778.1:95395387-95410387 GCF_046742065.1 Oratosquilla oratoria
GTCTATCTATCTCTGAGGTTGATTTAACACTTTCATTAAACATGTAAACATAGTATTTCCTTCCTTTAGCTGAATAAAATCACCTGGGGCTGTCCAAACATTTATACAAACTGTAAGTAATAATGAAAAGGATTGATACCTCCACATCAACAGGGAAATTCTGCGGTATGAAAAGGAAGAGTGTTCTTGCCTGTGTGAAGATTCAACCACTAAACTTGGAATCATGGAATCAATGTGCGTGGTACAGTGAAGAGTGTTCGCTATAGCTCAGATCTTACGAGACGCTATTCTTCCACCTGTCCTTTATTCACATACAAGCTTACCTTTCACAGAAAGGTTCTGCAGAGGGATCCCGCCCGAAGACATTGAACGTCATAAAGTATGCAAACACCCATTTGCTACACGGGCGTTAAAGGGTTCTTTCATTCCGGGTATGCTGGAAATCCATGATCAGACTGAAAACTCTTTGGGCCATTCTTTGAGAATATAGAGTGGCTGAACCAAGGGAAACGTATTTTTGTTCTCAAGGAGGAGTTCCTTTCCCCCGCAAGAAAAAGCTCTATGATCTTTTCAACTTTATGGATAACGAGGAAAAAGGATCCTTGGTAAACGGAATGTTCTAGAAGCTCTTTTTTGTCGTGGTGAAATCTTCGATAGGAACGCCATGGGCTCTGCACTGGATGTAGTTCGTTCTATGCTTCTCTGGCACAAAGCCAATGGTACGGGAAATATATAATGACAAAGATTGAAGAAGGAAATAGGCAAGAATTGGTTTACTAACAGTGTTTAAAGAATGAAATAGACTTTGTAACCATGTATTAAGCACTGAAACAATTGGTTGTTTTAAAAGATTAGATAACTTTATGGATAGGAATGAAATGTGGTAAGGGACAAAGAACTGCCTAGTGTAGGCTTTATTGTGTTTTCCAGTCTCCTTTATTCTTGTGTTCTTATGCTCTAATTTTCTTAAAGATTTCATGAACACATGTTTTAGTATTCGAACATGTACTGAGACTAGAATACTCTTGAAGAACATCAATGAAGAGTAACAGCGATGTATTTACCATGAGACTAATACCAGTTAACATTTGAACGATACCTCTTTTTGATATAAAAAAGAGATGGCAACATTATTTCCAAGAATTACTAAATGCAGGTGAGGATGGACAAGTTGTTATTGGGAAGGATATACATTTTGTTGCTGGTGAGAAAGATGATATTACAAAAGTGGAAGTAGAATATGTAGTTAAGAAGATGAAAAATGTCAAAGCCCCTGGAGAAGGCAAAATACAAGTCGATTAATTTTTAAAGCAATAGAGGAAGTGGGAGTTGGGTAGATAGTCAACGCAGTATCGAGATAGGAAAAAATACCTGATGATTAGAATAAGGCAGCAGTTTGTCATATCTATAATAAAGGAGACATGGCGACGTGTTCTAACTACAGAGGTATATCGCTGTTGTCGCACATGGAAAAAATTATGAAAGAATATTAGAAAGAAGATTAAGAAGTATTGTAGCTGACAAACTGGCTGAGTGGCAATATGCATTAAAGCCTGGTAGAAGCACAATAGATATGGGATACACTTCAGCATGATGAATATGGAATCTCCATAAACTTAAGCAGAGCAATAAAAAACGTATATGATAAATGTGAGAGTAAAGTTAAACTTGGAGATCAAGATACAGATTGGTTTGCAGTTATGACAGGAGTATATAATTCATGGATATGTATGAAGGAATACTTTGGTTTATGCGGATGATATTGCAATATGTAACACTGAATATGATCTGCAGGAGGCAATAGATAGATGGGATATAGTGATGACTGAAAAGAAGATGAAGATTAATGTCACTAAAACTGATGTAATGAAAATCATTAGAGGAAATAAATGAAAGGCTGAAGCAGGTCACAAATTTTAAGTACGTGGGGGTAAAGATGGACGAGGAGTTATTAAAAAACAGTCATTAAGGGTCATCAATTTTTCCCAACAGATAAGGTCAAAAAAATGCACAAATTGTAAAAACCACGTAACAACTTGTTTGTATTAAGATCCACAACATCAGACAAATATGTATCTAGCAGACATACGAGCTGTAATAAAAGAAAAACGTTCACAGAAGAATTGCAGACGTATTTTCAATAATACTCGCCTATCTTAACCAGCGGCAAGACGAGGTCTTCGAAACGAAGGAGGTTTTAGGGAATCCCACAAATTCACTCCTGCTATGATTATTACACCAACACGAATTTAAAGAACCTGGTATTACATCTTCGAGGTAAGTGGGTGTAGGTCTTGTTATTTATTAAAGGATAGTCTGTCTGTCTGTTCTTCACTGCTCCTCTCTCTCTCTCTCTCTCTCTCTCTCTCTCTCTCTCTCTCTCTCTCTCTCTCTCTATCTATCTATCTATCTATCTATCTATCTCTTTCTATCTCTATACGTATACATACATGCGTACATACATACGTACATACATACATACATATACAACTGTACAGATTAGCGAGTATTTTGTACCCATTTTGGTAAACATCGGGACGTGAGGACTTAGTTTTGGTTTTTCGTAGTCACATAGGAAAGCTTTTAAACGTTGAGCTTTTCCCTCGACCGAATAGAAATATTTGGGAAACGACAGAGCGAATGAATAAGTTTCGAGTAACATCGGAAGAACGAGTTTTTTAGGTGAATATTTTCTTTAGCTGTATGTAATCGCCAGGTGGTGGTCAGGACAAAAATTCTCATCGTGAATACCAGTGAAATTTTTAATTCCATTTGGCGTACTTTTTCTCCTTCGCCAGTCAGACACTTGGCTCAATAGTATTTTTTTTTTTTTTCTATATGCATTTCATCTTACTCTGGAATGCTCACTGACCCAGTTGGTTAGAACGTCACTACTTGTGGCGGAGGTCGATGTGACGGAGATTCGAACCCTGCTGTTAGCGAGTTGGACCAAGTGTATGGTTCATTAAATTCCACACTACAAAGTCCTCTGTAAGGGGCACCATCCTAACCTCCTAATAGGAGGCGTTCGCGATATTTAACCGAATCTACTTTAGGTCAAACCAACCTTAGACCCTGGTCATATTTTCAAGATTTTCGTCAAATGTTGTGAATTTGAAAAGCTGGAAGACGACTTCGATTACAGTTTTCTAGATTTCCATAAGGGCAATTGAACAATGTGTTTAATGTTCGTATAGACTGAACTTCTTTTAGTTCGTCATTCAGCTTCCACAGTATTTGAAACAAGTGTGATTTGATATTTTGGGATACAAAAGTATAAAATTGTAACCGAAGTCATTCCTACTCAAATGAACTCACTCGAGTCACGTATGAGGCACTTATTAGTGTAATTTGGCTGCCGTGAAGCTTTTCTCTTTCTTTTTTCGAGTGAACCCCTTGGTAACGGAAAAGTAATAGCCTGTTCCATTCATATATGTATTTGTTTATTTTTTCTATATATCTACTTATCTATTTATCTATTTCTATATTAGTCTATTCATCTATTTATCTTTTGATCTATCTATCTACTTATCCATTTATCTATCTATTGATCTATTTATTTATTATCCATTTATCTATTCTTTTATTTATTCATTCATTCATTTCATTATTTTTATTTGTTTTTAATACACTTTACTTATTTTTTACTTATTTATTTCATTATGCATTTATTTATTTATCTATTTATTTACTTATATATTTTTCTATCTATTTGTTTGCCTGTTCATATATATTTTTTTCTCTACATTGGCTGGTACCAGGATACTTTATTCGCTCAATGGTCCCCTTGGTAGCAAAGGTGGTAGCATTTACACTGGTGACCTCCTGGTTTTCTCCAAAATGTAATCTTTCATCTGTCTGTATCCTAGACTGAGTCAAGAATCCACACCATCTACAAAGGAACATGCGCCATAGAAAATCCTCTCTTACGTTATTTGTTGCTTTGCACTTCACTTCAAAGATGTATGGGCCACAGGCTGAACCTTGGTGGACACTATTCGCAACTTGGAATTTAATTATTACTCCAGTTTTGTTTCTCATTTCTAACGGAGACCAACTATGTATTTGTCATCACCCGCACATGTTTCTCAGACAATGTGTTTTGCCATTGAAAGGCCAATATTCCGCGTACAGGTCTTCGAGTCTATCATTGATGAACCTATTTCTTCCTTTACTTCTTTTTCTCTAAACAGTCGGCATCCGTATCTGTTGCATATTTCCTATTCGCAAGAACAAACTCTTCCTGTCGAAATGTTTTCTGTCCTTTAGCTTCAATTGTGCTCAAGACTTTTAAGAGTTAGCTTCCATTGTCTTACCAGTCTCATATATCTGTTACCTTGTTATTAGTATCAGGATGTTCCTCTCCCTCTCCTCCATTATTAATTCTTCATGAAATATTACATTAAACCCCGTCGCTTCCAATGGGGGTGATACGAACATGAATAACATAGCTTAGCGACGTCCAGGCATTCACACAGACTATAAGGCCCTGTTCACACAAGGGGTTTAACCAACGTGTTCGACAACTAAATACCCCGTTCACACGTTCACACATCACTTTAAACACGTGTCTGTCGAACCGCGTTCGACGAACCGTTAGACCGTGTAAACCTCCTCTTACTGTATAAGTCAATGGAGCCATTCACACACAACTGTGCCTTTTTTCCCTTACTATGCGGTACCGCTGTTTTTCCGCGCGGTTCAAACCGGTAGTGTGAATAGATCTTAAACCCTATGCAGTGCCATCAAAAGGGGGCGCCACAAGGATAAATGAAATAGCCTGGCGGCCACAAGAATGAAAGAAAAAGTGTTTTCTGGCATGAAGGAAATTATCACTAAGTTGGTGTATTTTCTATATTTTATTTTTGATTATATCGAATGATTTCATTGAGGTGAATTAGATTGTCTGACATTAAGCCATTTTTTTTTTCTTTGCGTTTTTCACGCGGGCAAGTATTCCGTATCAACTGAGATATTCAGTATTTTATTATTTGCAAAAGCCTCCTTATAATCCCATTCGCTCTCTCTGCTTCACATGATGTTCCCTGAATGGATTCCTCTTCCTTGGGCATTCTTGCGTTCCTCATGTGTGTTTTACGAATTTGCCATTTTCACATGAGCTGGCAGGAATGAAACAGGAAAGAATAATATCAGTGAGAGGAATGAGGCTTCTCCTTTCCTTTGCACAGCCAGCGTGATGAGAAGGTAGCGGCAATAAGTTATATCTATATACATTGTAAAATAATAATTTCAATTTGTTGTCATTAGCACTGTCCTCTCTTTCTTATTCTTTCCGTTTTGTGGGTTAAAAGTCCATTTCTAGCCGTTCAAGACGCAGACGGACATGCATGCGCAAACACACGAGAATATAGTTTGTAGCTTGATTTCCACATGATCTAATTATGATTGCGAAGTTGATGACCGGTTTTTGTTTAATTGTGATGTCAGTTACTGTCATAGAAAATACTTAACACACTTGCCTGTTGATGATTCATTGATTGTGTGATTTCCCAGTAGAAGAGTAGTTTCTATTTTGCATCATTATGATTATCGTGTATTCTCTATCATACTTTGAATATCTTATAGAAAGTTGCCTTGATAGTTACATTCCATTAAGATATTATTTATCTACACTAAAATAAACGGGTTGCAAATTACTTCAGGAGGTTCGTAACTGTGACCAAAGTCATCAGTTTTGTCTTCCGTGCAAGGACAGCCGCATTAAGTGAGAAGTAGATGTCAAGAATGAAAAATTAATCCAGACAGATTCAAAGCGAATTCTAGGTCGTAGTAATACTTGAGAAGAACATGCAACGCCTATGGACCACATACTCAAATAAAATACGACCGCTATTTTCGAGGGCGTAAGGGATCACTGCCATATGTTTGAAAAAATCCAAAAACACACACTATTGTAATTAATTTTTTTATTTCCTCTGAGCGTCCATAGCTCATTCTGTATTGTCTCGTTCTCCCATTCTAAAACATTTTGCACCCGATCGTCAGATCCACATTTTCGTTTATGCATGTAACTCTTGAATACAACACATACACTGCACATCTATTAACACTGTGATCGTGCATTAACCAATGTCATATAATACAAATATTGAAACCAATTACTATTTGAATGCTAATGACTCTTAATATAATTATGCTTTACCACCGATAGTGACTAGTTATAGAATAATTTGGCAATATTTGAAATATTGTAAACTAGAATCATAGCGTTTTAACTATGTTTCTATAACTCTCAAAAAATCATACAAAAGATTATTTTATTTACATTCAGTGTCATTAATGCATTATGTCCAAGCACTGATTTGTATAAAACCGGACTTGTAAACTAAACTAAGAGAGCGCGCTATACTAGTATCAAACTACATATTCAAAGCTCACTGTCTACATCATACGCGGGATATATTTTATAACTGATGTCCGTTTACTACAGTAATTCTTAAGGTAAACACTTTGTATATTCTTTTGTGTACATTCACTTTCAGAGAAGTGGTCACACTAAAGGCCTGTGATTATATGTGCGAATAGAACAAAGTTGTTTTACATTTAGTGGTGAGCAGAGCCAGCTTTTACTACTTCCTACCGAAAGGTCAGTGTGCAGAATAACTTTATATATCTATCCACAAAATATTCGTTATCCTTTTTTGTAATGCACGTGTCAGTTGCTTTAGAAACGACCACAAATACAGCAACAACCTGTCTGCTCGGAAGGTAATCCGCCAACCCTTACATCAAAACATGTAACTGCCTTAAGTGATACAACCAAAGGAGAAATTATAACGAACTGACTGTAAGATCTTTTGTATATTGCATATTTTTCTGTACATTAATATCTTATATTCACATCTGGTTTTCAGTAACTGTTGGAATTTTTTTATCGTATCTTATACAAATGTTTTCCTCTGGAGAGTCAGTATTAGTAAACTTCCATTTGTTGTATATATTACAGCCATATACGGGTATTTGTCATAGCGCCAAAAATCATCATTATTTTCACGCTAATGGCTGTTGAGATGTGTGGATCTATAATACAACCAATATTTGAAACTGTTTTAGTTAATTGCTGAATACCTACAAATATCAAGATGAGTTGTATATCAAATCAAATCATGGGAAATATGTCTTTTACATCTCCCAGGGATGTGTACATTTTCATCACAAAACGTTAGCGGTTTTGGTCAATATAGTGTTTCTAGCATATCATCAAGGGATTCCTGGGTGTTCACATGCCCTTTAATGAAACTGCCTAGCAGTAACTAGAGTTAAATGAGTGAGTACTAATTGCTACCAAAAGGATTAATCGAGATAAGTTTAATACATTTAATGGTGAAAGGGTCACGTCCATCTGAAAAGAGAGAGAGAGAGAAAAAAGACAACCAAGACAAAAGAATGAATATATTTGTCCCATAAATTAATGATGACTACGCACTTTTGTATACAAACGGGGTTTATATTGGATCAACTTACCTAACCTAACCTTCCCGGCCGGGTGTATATCTCGTAATTACAATTTACCTGTTGATAGACCCTTGCCCTTGCAGCTTACACCAACTATATCTTGTCTAGGGTATTTACTAAAGGTATATTCACATTGTTGGAATTATTTTCTTTCGAAAATTAAGAGAAAATTTGGTTGTTTATGGCAAATACGAGCCTCTCGGTTCTGCTTAACCAAAGAAACCATTAAAATAACATAAACAGCTTTTATGAGCAAAGTTTCTGATATATGGGAATAGTTTAATCGTTAGTCATGCATCATTTCCAAACTGATACTGCCTTAACACATCCAAATATCCATAATAAAGGAAAATGTTTCACCCGATAAGGAAGAAGGTTGATAGTGATGGGCGATATTTTCCGCAGTACCAACAAGGTACGGAGGCCATTTTTGTAAAATGGAAACATATTTTGAACATTGCTACAATATTCTCACACAAATGTACATATATAAACTCACAAATGTGTGTGTGTGTGTGTGTGTGTGTGTGTGTGTGTGTGTGTGTGTGTGTGTGTGTGTGTGTGTGTGTGTGTGTGTGTGTGTGTGTGTGTGTGTGTGTGTGTGTGTGTGTGTGTGTGTGTGTGTGTGTGTGTGTGTGTGTGTGTGTGTGTGTGTGTGTGTCTCTGTGTGTGTGTGTGTGTGCGTGTGTGTGTGTGTGTGTGTGTGTGTGTGTGTGTGTGTGTGTGTGTGTGTGTGTGTGTGTGTGTGTGCATGTGTGTGTGTGTGTGTGTGTGTGTGTGTGTGTGTGTGTGTGTGTGTGTGTGTGTGTGTGTGTGTGTGTGTGTGTGTGTGTGTGTGTGTCCGCGCACGAGCACGTGTATAGGCGTGGGTATGGGAGCGGGTTGGGCACTGGTGTAGGCGCGCACGAGCACGTGTATAGGCGTGGGTATGGGAGCGGGTTGGGCACTGGTGTAGGCGCGTGTACGTGTATATGTATGTGTATGTCTGTGTGTGTTTGCATTGGTGTGTGCTTTAGTGTGTTAATATTCAAACGTGTCTGCAAAGCCGTAAGTACTAGAATATTCCCAACGTGTCTGAACTTATAACAGAATAACATACGATTTGTAAACTGCGTCTACGTTATTGAAAAGTCACATTTTGTCTTTTCCGAGAAAAACCTGGTAGTTTTTTTTTCCATTATTTTACAAAACCCGTTGTTTTTAGTTATTTGACAAACCCATTATTAGGTAGTTTTATCTTTCAAGCCTCTTAACCATCTAATTGCAATGGTCACCTTCATATATTTTTCTATAGTTAAGGCCAGACTTGTTAATTTGCTTGTTTATTCATTCCTTCTTAGTTTAATGTTCTATTTGTTCATTTACTTATATACTAATTCACTTTTTAAAATTAATTTTCATATAATTATTTATCATTTATTATATAACAAGTAATTTACTTAGTTATATTTCTAACAATCTCCATTCAGATTTCCATTTGTTTATTTGCTCATTTAAAAAAGTAATAATTCAATTGTTTATTTGTTAATCATTGATTCATTAAGCTTTCATTCGTTCAATAATCCAATCATCTATTCACTCCATTCACTCATTCCATTCATTCATTCATTCATTCATTCATTCATTCATTCATTCATTCATTCATTCATTCATTCATTCATTCATTCATTCATTCATTCATTCATCCATCCATTCCCGTGTAGGGATAAATACATATGCTTCATGCAATCAATTTGTGCTCAAAGATTAATGGAGACATTTTTTAACTTCTGTTATCCCTCAGTTCTGCACCCATCCTTAAATATCTCTTACATTTCCTATAACTACACCTCTTTGATTAGATATTGTTCTAAAGGAGTAGAAGCACTAATTATTGCTGGCAAAATTTATACATTGATCCATCCTAAGAGTAATACGCATTGTTTGGGATCTAATAACTGTATTGTTTAATATGTGTTTATTACTTCATTATGATGTAATTATCCTTACCTTTATCTCTCTTTTCGTCCTCTCATACCTAGCTGTCTCCTTTGTGAAGAGTTTAGCATAAACAAAATGAGGATTCATTTCAATACCCTCTGTACATATTGAGCGAAGTTTCAACTTCAATTTGAAATGACGGTCCATTAGTCTATAGATACACAGACTATTCCCTTATATAAAATTAGACATCAGGCTAACTCTCTTAAGTAGACGTTGAAATAGTTACTTCTTAGTAGGACATATGTATTACATAGCAGGACCTTGCCTACCTACTCGGAAATTCGATATATCCTGGTAAAGAATGTGTTAAGCTTGTCCTAACTGAATCAATTCCGTTTCATTAAGCAACCTCCAGGCACCGTTTATTGCGTTTCCCTTACAAGAAGACCGGAGCAGGGAAAGGGAAGGAGAGGAGGGTTGGTAGGGCCAAAGAGGAAAGGGAGAGGAAGAACGGAGGGAAGAATAAGGGAAGAAGAGAAGGAGGAAGAGAAGAAAAAGAACGAAAATTTTGAAAAGTGTGAGGAAGAAGATAAGGTTATAGGAGAGAAAGGAGGGAAGAAGGAAATAGGAAGGAATAGAAGTAACCGACCCATAGGAACCAAGAAGAATTGAGAGTGGCGGCAGAAAACAAGATAGAGAGGCAGGAAAAGAAGTGTGATATAGGTATTGTTAAAAAAAAAGTGGAAAAAAGGGAGACGCAAAGAGAAAGGCAATAACGTTGAAATCAACTGAATAACAATAAAATGCAAACGTGCTTTACAAAACTGTTATCTAATGAAGAGAAACAAAGATTGATGAAAGGGGTGGGTAAGAGAAAAATAGGTGTAGAGAAAATCTGAGGAAATGGAGAGATGAGGATGAAAGGAATGAATATAGTAAAGTTAGACTAAGAGAAGGGAGAGGTGACGAGGAGCAACAACGAAAAAATAATCAAGTAAAATCAACATCAGAGTAGCTGAGGTGTAGGCAAGGAGAGGAAGAACTTAAGCTGGCCAGGAGAGAAGAATGGACCGATTCAGGGCTTTGTATTTCTGTGATCCGGGACAAAATTTAATTGGCTGAAGACTTTTTTTTTGGGAGGGGGGGATCTTTTCGTAGGTCAACGAGCACAACTGAAGAGAATTACAATTAGTCGCTGCCAAAGAATGAGAATCTTACGAAGTGTATTTCGACTCAGCTGTTGCACGCATTGCAAATCAACGGTCTGCATACTTACCAGCCAACACCAGTGCACCCGGACGCACACACGCATGAAGAGTTTTGGTGGTAGTGAGCCCGCTCAAGACCTTATCTCTCAGGTCGAGCAGGGTCAAAGCAATTATCTCCGGTTCACTAGTCATCCCGCGCTGCCCGTTTCGACTCCAACGGTCGAAACACAATATCACAAGACATCAGTATTGCTAATTTATTTTCTATGTCCACTTGGACATAGATTGTAAATATGTAAACTAAGAATTAATACTATGTAATTAAATGACAAATATTTTAGCCTTAGCTCAACTCTAAACAGGCCAAATGGCTCCTTGTAATTTAAACTTTACACATAATTAATTGTTGGTAACTCATCCGAGTTCCCCCTCTATAAGACCCGGTCATCTGGCCTGTAGACAGATTTGCAAAATTGGACACACCGTATACAGACGGGTTCTTGCTGTACCAAATTGCATCAATAAAGGAAAAAACTATCTCCGTTTTTTCAACCGACTCACTGTCCTACTGAACTTCGCTTCCGCGTCTCAAGGACAGACTATGCTTTCAAATTCCTCCTTACTACTACTACTACTACTACTACTACTACTACTACTACTACTACTACTACTACTACTACTACTACTACTACTACTACTACTACTACTACTACTACTACTACTACTACTACTACTACTAATGATAATAATGATAATGATAATAATAATGATAATGATAATAATAATGATAATGATAATAATAATAATAGTAGTAATAATAATAATAATAATAGTAATAATAATAATGATAATAGTAATAATAATAATAATTATAATAATAATAATAGTAATAATAATAATAATAGTAATAATAATAATAATAATAATAATAATAATAATAGTAATAATAATGTGTATACATTGTGACGAATGTGGATAGGAGGTAAGGGAACACGGGCTGAGGGAAATACTTTTATTCCTGACTAGTTTCGCCTGAGTGGCTTCTTCAGAGGAACATAGTTTGAAGTCAAGTTGGTCAATATATATGGCAAAAGAAGGAACGTGGCAAAGTGTCAGGTTGGTCCCCCACTCGACCTCATCTGTCGGTGTGGCGGATTGTCACAGCAGGTGGACCAAGTATCCTCCTGTTGTTCGCGTGGCTGAAACGTCCGTCTGGATCAGGGGCTCTGTGTTTATTATTCATTACGATAAAGTGTGCTGCTGCTTTAGCCCATATTAAATCCCCAGTCCTCTTATTGATGTTATCATGGATGTTGATAAAAACGGACTCCATCGCCTTTCTTTCCTGCCGTGAAATGTTATCCATGAGAATTTTTTTTTGCCTGGTCCCATTTTGGTAGATGGCCTCTTTCGTCGACATGGTTAACTAATGCACTACTAACCCTGTGGTGCCTTACATCTGCTCGGTGTTCTTTCAATCTGGTGTCTAAGCCTCTGCCGTCCAGACGGACGTTTCAGCCACGCGAACAACAGGAGGATACTTGGTCCACCTGCTGTGACAATCCGCCACACCGACAGATGAGGTCGAGTGGGGGACCAACCTGACACTTTGCCACGTTCCTTCTTTTGCCATATATATTGACCAACTTGACTTCAAACTATGTTCCTCTGAAGAAGCCACTCAGGCGAAACTAGTCAGGAATAAAAGTATTTCCCTCAGCCCGTGTTCCCTTACCTCCTATCCACATTCGTCACAATGTATACACATTTGTCAGACGGAGGTGTGGGGATCCATGGCGCTTCTGAGGCGGAATACAGACGAAAGTCGAAGCTGGTCAGTTTGCGCAATCGAAAAACGTTTCTACAAGAGTGTCTAGAGGAGAAAGTACTACCACAATCCGCGCCTGCTTTTCTGCGGTTAGAAGAAAACCCTTTTAGTGACACAGCTAGTATGTATTTGGAGAAAGGGTGCGAAGATCTCACATATGAGATAGCAGAGATTAAAGCTTCTTTATCTCATATTCACCTACCACACAGCCTAGTGACTAAACTGAAGAACGAAGACCTTATTCAGAAAGAATCTCACAGATCAAAGCTCATATCTCTCTGCACAAACAGTAAATGGAAACATGTAGGGAGAACGGACCTTATCAACAATCTATCCTCCCACACCCTGACATCAACACAACAAGAAGCACTGTCCTTAGGAATGAAGTTTTTCACCGGTATGAACAACAAGATTTATTTGGATTTTGTGCTTAAAAACAGCCGTTGGGACGACAGCGACATCGAGAAAGGCTTCAAGCAAGGTATCATTTTAAGTTGCATTGCGTCTGCCTCTTCGAAGAGAACATCAATTCCGAAGAGATATGTCAAGGCGCTTAATGAGTTAAAGAAAATGGAAGATATCATCATCACATCTGCGGACAAAGGAGGAGGCATCGTGATCCTTGATTCCGACGACTACAACAAGAAGATGCTTGATCTCTTAGCAGACGAAAATACGTACTCTAGACAACCCCGTGGCCAAGCAATTAAAGAGGCGGAGATATTCAACAAAGAAGCCAGGCACCTGTTAAACAAGACAAAACAAGGAAAGAAGTTGTTACACCTATTGGAAGAGGCCCCAAAAACTCCATCCATACGAGGTCTGCCCAAGATACACAAGCCAAATATCCCATTACGACCCATCACTTCTGGGATTGGCAGTGCACCACACCGCCTAGCCAAAATTCTAGCCGCCCCTCTTTCCGCGGCTTTGGGTAGACTCAGCCAGGCATATCTTCGGAATTCATCAGATCTTAAAGAGAGGTTACAAAAAGTGAATTTCAGGACCAAGAAATTGGTAAGTTTCGATGTGAAAAATCTTTTTACGAACGTCGCAATTGATGGTGCCCTAGAAGCAGTTGAGGAAGTACTGGAAATGTTCGAGGATAGTGATTTACCAGTGTGCAAACGTGATTACAAGAAATTATTATCCATGTGCGTCAGGTTCGGTGCTTGTGAATTTAACGGTGAAGAATACCGCCAACATGCAGGTTTAGCGATGGGTTCTCCCCTCAGTGCAGTTATGGCCTCTCTATATATGGAGATGTTAGAAAACAAGTTTTTTTCTCCGCATGATATCTGAAAATACTGTTTGGCTGAGATACGTGGACGATGTTTTAGTGATTACCCACTACAATACTAAAATTGAAAATTTATTATCTAATCTAAATAGTGTGAATTCTAACATCCAATTCACGATCGAAAATGAGATAGACGGACAACTACCTTTTCTAGACACCGTGTTAATAAGATCAGGATGCGGCGTTAGATTTAAAGTTTACAGGAAACCGACAAATAAAAATGACTTCATTCATTTCTACAGTGCACATAATAAGAGGACAAAGACTGGTGTGGTGATAGGCTTGTTTTTAAGAGCACTTCGTATTTGCAGTGACGAATTTCTAGCGGATGAAATTGAAATTATTAAAACAACTTTTGAAGAGCTCAAATACCCCAGAGGGTTACTTTGCACCTTGGAGGAGAAGGCTCGTAGTATACTACGCAAAAAAAGAGAAAAGTCCAACGCTAAATATTGGGTGGTCCCAAATTCCAATCTAGCGAGAGACCTAGACAAAAAAAATTATCGTCCTCCAACATTCGTCTTGCGACTTCCACAGGTACGAAAATAAAGGACCTTTTAATCAAGAAAAAAGACCCAACCACAAATACCAACAGCGTAGTTTACGAAATCCCGTGTGGTGGATGTGACAGAAAATACATCGGTGAAACCGGCAGAGGCTTAGACACCAGATTGAAAGAACACCGAGCAGATGTAAGGCACCACAGGGTTAGTAGTGCATTAGTTAACCATGTCGACGAAAGAGGCCATCTACCAAAATGGGACCAGGCAAAAAAAAATTCTCATGGATAACATTTCACGGCAGGAAAGAAAGGCGATGGAGTCCGTTTTTATCAACATCCATGATAACATCAATAAGAGGACTGGGGATTTAATATGGGCTAAAGCAGCAGCACACTTTATCGTAATGAATAATAAACACAGAGCCCCTGATCCAGACGGACGTTTCAGCCACGCGAACAACAGGAGGATACTTGGTCCACCTGCTGTGACAATCCGCCACACCGACAGATGAGGTCGAGTGGGGGACCAACCTGACACTTTGCCACGTTCCTTCTTTTGCCATATATATTGACCAACTTGACTTCAAACTATGTTCCTCTGAAGAAGCCACTCAGGCGAAACTAGTCAGGAATAAAAGTATTTCCCTCAGCCCGTGTTCCCTTACCTCCTATCCACAGTAATAATAATAATAATAATAGTAATAATAATAATAATAACAATAATAATAATGATAATAATAATAATAATAATAATAATAATAAT
>NC_134778.1:95415387-95417887 GCF_046742065.1 Oratosquilla oratoria
CATCGTAGCTCTTAGTAACCATATTTGAGGTTAACCAGCATCTTGTTAAGACTTGACATCCAGTCGAGACAAAATCTATCTAGTCATGCCTGTCCGTGTGCTGTAAATTGGTCTTCTCCCAGTTGAGTCAAAGTAGCTTATCTCCTTAAGAAATATCCCCGCTGATGCCTTCCACCTTGTATCCAGTCTTATTTTGTACTAGTGAAACTATTTTGTTGTCAGTATAGTTCCTTGCAGCTAAATACAGTAGCCTAGATAAAAAAAAATACTGCATGGTAACAGCAGCATAGGATTAAGTCAAAAAGGTAAGAGAAAATAATCTATAGTCTCGTCCACTCCCACGCTTTTATAGGCTCCGAAAAAACTAATAAAAATGACATGGATTTGTTACATGTGATATCTGGGATCAATGATAGGTCACTTTGCAAACTATTTGATATTAGGATTTTGCGTTCATTATAAATGGCATTGAAGGAAGATGAAGGGCCAAAATTTTCATAGAATTTTGTAAAGTTTGTGATCAGTATTTGTAGCTAACTCTAACATAACCCAACTTAATCCAACCTAACCTATCCTGATTTAATCTAGCCCAACGTAATTCAACTTAACTTATCCTAACTCAACCTAATACAATCTAACTCAACCTAACCTATCTTAACTCAACATAATCTCACTTAATTTAACTCAACCTATTCCAATCTAGACCAACCCAAACTTATCTCACCCTAACCCAAACAAACCAAATTAGAATTAATCTAACTGAACCTAACCCAACCTATCACACCCTAACCTAAACTAACCCAACTAAACCCAATTCACCGTAACACAACCCATCTTAGCCCAACCTAACCTATTCCCACTTAAACCAACCTAATCTAACCTAACCTAACATAACATTATCTAACCCAAATAAACATAAACCTGCCTAACCTAACCCTACCTAACCTAACCCAGCCTACTGTAAGCTAGTCACTTTTTACCCAGCCTATCTTTACCCAGCCTATCCTAACCCTACCTATCTCAACCCAATCCAACATAATCTAGACGAACATAATCCGAACCAAACCAAACCAAACCAAACCTAACCTAACCTAACCTATCATAACTCTACCTAACCTAAAATAACCTGAAACCTTACCTAACCTAACGTATCCTAACCTAATCTAAACTTAGCCCTATCCAACATAGCTAAATCTAATTCAGCCTAACCTAATATGACCCCACCTAATCCAGTCTAATACAATCTAACATAGTGTAACTTAACCTTTCCTAATCAACCTTACTTGAGTCCAATTAAGCCAGTAATGCAGTGTACCCCGTGTATTTAGTCTTTTTACTTTCGTCTATCCCACTTTAATAAGGGAAGAAGGATATTTAGATTAAATAGAAAGGCGAGAAGTTCGGTGATGACTCCAAGAAAGGAATTCTCAATATTGATAAACATGTTGGTGATAATGCCTCGTCATAGGTCCTTGGAAGTTTGGAAATAACGACGAACTGGATGACAGCAGTAGTCAGGTTTCTTCCTCTTCTCAAATTCTCTGACGAATAAAAATACTCCTCTAACATAGTATAGCAAGGGATATGGCTGAATATCATATATCTGCTGACATCTAGGAAGAAAATATACAATCGATATGCGCGATGACTATATATGGAGTACTGACTGTACAAGTTCTATATAATCAATTTTTTGGGACTTTCCATAACACCATTACGGACCAGACTCACGCAGCTTAGAGGCTAATCTTCATTTTAGAAGGATTAGTAACCCTTCTTTCTATCTTCCTTTAATCTTTCTTTACTAACCACATGACTCCATTTTCTGGGTGTAACATTGTTTCCAAGACAAAAAATAAGTTCTGTTTATCGCCAACGAAAGACTAATATGTGTAATAATGAAAATGTCACATACACTCACACAGTCACTCACTCGTACACTCACTCACTCATGCACTCACACAATCACACAATCAATCACACTCTCACTCAACTCATAATCACTCAAACTCACACTTCTTCACACTCACACTCCTTCCTTTCTTCCTTCCTTCCTTCCTTCCTTCATTTATTCATTCATTTCTTCCTTCCTTCCACCTTTACTTCCTTCAAGCCACCCTTCTTTCTAGCCTTCCTTTCTTTCAGCTTTTCTTCCTTCCAGCCTTCATTCCTTCCAGCCTTCTTTCCTTTCAGCCTTTTTTCCTTCCAGCCTTCCTTCCCTCTAGCATTTTTTTCTTGCAGCCTTCCTTCCATTCAGCTTTCCTTCCTTGCAGCCTTCCTTATTTCCAGCCTTCCTTCATTCCAGCCTTCCTTCCTTCCAGCCTTCCTTCCTTCTATCCTTTATTCCTTCCAGCCTTCCTTCTTTCCGTCCTTTCTTCCTCCCAGCCTTCCTTCCTTCCAGCCTTCCATCCTTCCAGCCTTCCTTCCTTCCAGTGTCCTTCCTTCGAGCCTTCCTTCTTTCCGTTCTTTCCTCCTCTCAGCCTTCTTTCCTTCCAGCCTT
>NC_134778.1:95430387-95435387 GCF_046742065.1 Oratosquilla oratoria
GCACACTTTTTATATTCCTTTTCATACACAAGATCCAAGTACTTATCAGCAATATCTTTTCTGGATGGAGGAATATAACCTGGCCTCAGGTTCTGAACTATCTTGAGAAACTGAGGATGCTGAACAAGACGAAATGGTGAATTTGTAGCAAATATAATTCTTGCAACGTCTTTGTCGATATTTTCCTTTTGAGTGGCTGAAGTTTTTATGATAAATCTGTCCAGAGATGTTGGTGACTTTCTTTTAAATGAAAATGATTTAGCAGAAGTGGCGCCTATGGAGGAGTCTGATAGTGAACTTTTTAATGGTGGAGTCAGGTTTGCAGATAATTCAAGTGGAGCCGATGATGAAGGGATTGAAGCTGTTGATACAGATCCTGAAATGGAAACAGAAATTTTTAGCATATTGCATAATTTATAAATGAATAAATAAATGAATGAATACAGTGTGATTTTGAGTACAGCAGTTATGTTTTTAGATAATGATCATATTCACACAAGCCACTAAGTTATTTGGAAATAATTAACAGGATATGAAATAGGTGGGCTTGGAATTCAGCCCACACAGGATTCAGTCCACTTTTAAATTCACTAAAAATAATGGGTTCGTTGGGTTAGGTTAGGCTAAATCCCTTTGGGCTGAAATTCCAATGGAACCTTTGAAATATATAACACAATGTTGAATGAAATGATTAACAATCATCTAGGCCCAAAAGTTGAGTGGATACAGTATATTATAGTGATACAGTCATTACCCAAATTTAGAAGAAATGAAGTTGAAGTTTCACGTCTTTAGACCTTCACATTTTTATTGCACATGCTCTTCATTGTTCACCCAATTTATATAGTTGCGTATGAAAAGGGAGAAATGCACACAATATAAGTAAAATTATTTACCTGGGTCATCAATTTCTTCTTCTGTATGCTGTGGCTGACCTTGGCATTTATCTCTGTGAGATTTTAATCTTGACACAATGCTCTGTAGTTCCTGGCTGCAGTCTTTGCATTTAGCTTGGTACCCTTTGCCAGAAGTTGTTGGTAGTTTTTCAAAATAATTCCAGACAGGATTATTTTTCTGCCTGAAGGAACCACTCTGCCAGGTCCAGAAGACATCCTTCCTGGTTGATTCCAAAGCAGCAACTAACTCAGTGAGAAGCTGCTTACCTAAAACAAGTTTCAACAAGATTCTTGTTGAAACTTGTTGTGAGCTGCATAGTGATATATATACTACATGTAGGCTTATACCGTTCCTTGTGTACTTGTGGCAAGTCTATATAACACTGCTCCTTATATTGCTATGCTAAAAATGTCCTTTAGCAATCAGATCGCATATCAGATAGTAATCCCACAATATTTAAAATCTATAAAAAAATCTATTCAAATCAAATAAATCTGATTTAGATAAAAAAAAAATCGATTATAATTTTTTTTAAGAAAAAAAAAAAAATCGCCAACCCTGGTGTCCACTAACGTCATACAATAACACCTGTTAAGTCCGGCTAAAATTGTCATTTCAAAGCATAACAGTGCCTTAGAAATAGTTTCTTATATCACTATCAAAGTGTATATTAACTTATACTGCATTGAATAAGTCAATAGTTGATATATTTGTCCTATATACAATGTTAGGCTTCTAGTTTTGATATAGTTGCCCAATATAAAATGTTAGGTTACAAAGAAAGCAATGGCCTCCACTAGCGGACCATGGATTTGGGTGTGCACGTCCTGTGTAATAGTAGTCCTTGATATATATATATATATATATATATATATATATATATATATATTACATATATATATATATATATATATGTATGTATATACATATATATATTTATGTATGTATATAAATATATATATATATATATACATATATATATATATATATATATATATATATATATATATATATATAACATTTCATTGATACTTCATATAACTTTGCTAAAAAATCATATCATAACCCCAATCCAAACACTCACTTTGTCTATAACAATTTATTAGTATTACCCTTTAATGAAAACATAGTCAATGTCCCCAAGTTACTTAAGAAATTCAATGTTAATTCAGCCTTTAAGAATAGTAACACTGTTAAAAGATACCTCATCAACAATTAAAAAAACTGTCCCAAAGGTTGTATATACAAAATCCCCTGTAAATCATGTAACCAGTTGTACATCGGTCAAACAGCAAAAGACCTCGAAGTTAGAATCAAACAACATAAGAAATGTGTTAAAGATGGAAATATGCACAGTGGTATTTTCCAACACCTCAGTACTTTTAACCACCCTATTAATTGGGAAGAAGTTTAAATAATAACTTATTGTAACAATATAGTCGAAAGAAATGTAATCGAAAGCAGTTTAATCAAGACCACACAAGATGATAATATAAACCTTAATCTAGGATTATATAAACTAGACAATTTTATTTGTAAAGAAATTTCTAAAATGTATAAGTTGTAATGCAGGACAGTTGGTCCACACTATTTCCCACTCTGTACCTTTTCACTATATATTATTTGCACTGAAAATTATATATAAACAAATTTGAAAAAAGGAAATTATAAAGTGAATAAATTGTAACCATGTAGGATAACTTCATTTGTTAAGCAATTTCTAAGATGTATGTTATAACCATATAAGACATTTTATACCCATTGTAAGCATAGACGGACAGTTGGACCACACTATATTGTCTGTACCTTTGCACCTTTCACTATTTATTATTCGTAGGGAAAATTATAATAATATAAACTTAACAACTTTATTTAATGAAAAATTTATAAAATGTATAAATTGTAAACATGTAGGACCTTTCCGCACCCACTATAAACGCGGTCGGACAGTTAGTCCATGGGTACTACCTCTCCTCTCTTACCAGGATGTCTCCACGTTCCCTTTGTTTCCCACCTATATATTCTCCACCTTTGTATCTTTCACTATGTATTATTTGCACTGAAGATGTGAATACACGAAAGCGCTCTGCTTTAATAGTCTTTCTTCGTGTTCAACCTTGTATTTTCAAGAACACACGCTCCCAGTGTTTTTCCTGCATATATATATATAGAAAGGGGTATATAGGGGTGAATGGAGAAGGGTTGTGTATGGATGATGCTGTGATGCATGAGGGGGAGTAAGTGGGGGATGGGGGGATGAGGAAGTATCTCTGTGAAATAATTTGACGCAGCCTGAGGGGATTTCTCCCTGTCTTCTCATTTTCTGCATGAGGGGACGAAGAGGGGGGAGGGTCGCCGAATTAATGAAGCGGCCTTGCTGTGGATGTGTTGTGTCTTGCGACACTGCTTCTGAACCAGGGCAGTGGACAGGATGCAGGGATGACCCGTCATCCAGGAGGTGCCAAGATGAGAGGGAGGGAGGAGGGTGGAGGGGAGTGGAATATGTAGGGGATGGAATGGGTGGGAATGGTTTCTATGCTTTTTTCTTTTTGGCTACCACCCGTGTAAAGGGAAAAAAGCCTTTGGTATATGTGTATATATATATATACATATATATATATATATATAATATACATATACATGCAAATACATATACACATAAAATGTGTATATATATATATATGTATATATGTGTGTGTATACATATATATGTATATATATATATATATACCTTTATGTGTTTATATATGTATGCATATGTAAAATAGTTTATACATGTTCATCTTCCGTGCTGAGTTGGAAAATGGATCATTTGAGGCACAGGGATGTGAAACATTTTGGGTGGTAGGATACCACTCAAGTTGGACCCCTCTTTTGAAAGAATGGGTTTGGAGGATTGAACAGAGGGTCTGTATTGAATATCGAGGAGGCTTATTGTTTGTCATCTGGAGTATCGTGATGGATGGAATACTTAAACGTTATCGGAGAAGTGAACACGTATGGGAAAGTTGGGTTGCAGTGAATAGAAACAAAATGGACTAGAAATATATAGATAGATTGTAGTTAAAGGGTTCTTAAATGCAGAGCAGGTGATTGAAATGAGAATCTATGATGTATATCAGTTTTCTAATAAGAAGAAATTATGTAAAATATGATATAGGTTAAGCGTGACTTTGAGCGTTTTCGGCCATAAAAAAGATTAATCAGAATTCAAGTGACATTGAGAAGTTTCGGAGATAGACACAAGAATCTTGTACACAATCATTGAGAAAAAATAATAGATCGATAAGCACATCTGGTGGGGAAGAGACGCAACAAAAAAATTATATATAGGAAAGAGGAGAAAAAGGAAGGGATGAAGTAAAATGAGAAGAAGAAAGAGGGTATAGGAAGATAAAGGCTAAAAGAGTAATCTGGAGAGGTACAAGTAAAGTAGAAAAAAGAGAGAAGGATGACGAGAAAGCAAAAATAGACAATAAGAAGAGGGAGTAACAATTTAACAATAGAAGATGGAAAAACAGGAGAAAAGGTGTGGAGGAGGAGAAGGTTGGGGGAGAATAAGGGGAAGGACAAGGAAATGAAGAACGGAAACAAAAGCAACCTTAAGAATATGAAGGTGAGGGACATGGAAGAGGTGCTGGAATTTACACAATGTTTCATTCGAGTTCTAATTTGATCGAGTGCGCCACGGAGAAGAATAAAATAACTTCTCGGTTGTCAGGGTAGAAATAGAGGAGCCAAATGGTGCGGGAGGTGTTAATAGAGATAGATTGTAGCACCCTAACCTGAGGGAATGGATGCGTACATAGAGGCAGATAAATTAGCTTGAAGGGGCTAAAAGACTAGAAAGTTGGCCCCAAAGATCAAGGTCTCTTTCCACTCAAAGTCCACTTTACAGCCGAACAGAATTGTGTTCTTCGAAACAAGAAAATCTGTGTGGAAGTCACCGATTTAAAAGGTTTAGGGAGATGAGAGAGACAGCGAAGGATACACGTATAAAGAACTGTCGATGGTATTGTTCCTATATAGAGAAGGAATTCTTGAGGAGCATATAAATTGAATAGGAGAAATATACGTAACAATAGACCCCCCCTTTTTTTTTT
>NC_134778.1:95450387-95452887 GCF_046742065.1 Oratosquilla oratoria
CGAATTGTGGCAGCCAAACGGTATCTACGATAAGAAGGAGAAAATTTAGCAGAATAGCAATATTTAAAACGTACGAGACCATTATAATGCATCTTTTTGAATCCGAAACCTGGACAATGGCAGTGGTGATGGAGCATAGGCTGAGGGTTTTTGGAAATACGATGCTGAGAAAGATCTTGAGACCAACTCTTGATGAAGAAATGGGACAGTGGGGAAGGAGATACAACGTGAACTGATGGAAATGTATGCAAAGCCCCTGGCGACAGAGGTTGTAAAAGCCAGAAGACTAAGATAGGCAGGACATGTCGCCAGGATGCAAGAGGACGGTTTATCAAAAAGGATTTTGGATGGAAGTGTTAGGAAAAGAATGGTGAGAAAAATGATAAGAGGGCCGTGAATAAGAACAGTGTGGCAAATGTAGGACTGCATGGTTATTCAATGTGTATATGAATGGAGAGATATAGAAACAGCATGTGACTAGGACTGGAAAGGCATATAAGAAAAGATAGTTACAAGAGAATGTGAACAAAAGTGGAGTCGGTAGATGTACAGTATGTGGGATAGATAGATAGATAAGAAGAAGAGGAATTTTAGATGCGCGTGTTTGTGATTACAAAAGATGAGAGTAAATGGAGGGAGACTGTAAAGGGATAAAGGAATATCACAGCCCGAAGGGGTGTCCTAACCTGCTTCATGATTTGGTATTTAGTGTATAAGGAAGGTGTCACCATACGGCGAAGCAGTCAAGGTGAACTAACTCTGGCTTATTTATTCATTTATTTATTTTCATTTATTATTTTCATGGAGAGAGAGCGTGTTTTGACTCGACCACTCCTACTTCAGACGAAAGTGTACGTTATCATTACAATTTCATCAGCACCAGCGATATTATCATAGTAATTGTCGTTGTTTTGTTGTTATAGTTATAGTTACAGTTCTATTTTTTCCATTGCTTTTGTTAGTTATTAGTTGTTGTTGGTTCTTGGTGATTGTTGTTAATGGTGTTGTTGGTGTCGTTGTTGGTGTTGTTCTTGTCCTTGTTCTTGTTAGTGTTGCAGCTGTAGTTTTAGTTACTGTTGTAGTTGTAGTTACTGTTGCTGTTGTTATTGTTGTTGGTGTTGGTTGTTGTTATTGTTGCTGTTGTTGTTGTTGTTGCTGCTGCTGCTGCATTTGCTGCTGCTGTCGCTGCTGCTGCTGCATTTGCTGCTGCTGCTGCTGCTGCTGCTGCTGCATTTGCTGCATTTGCTGCTGCATTTGCTGCTGCTGCTGCAATTGCTGCTGCTGCTGCATTTGCTGCATTTGCTGCTGCTGCTGCTGCTGCTGCATTTGCTGCTGCTGCTGCATTTGCTGCTGCTGTCGCTGCTGCTGCTGCATTTGCTGCTGCTGCTGCATTTGCTGCTGCTATATTTACTGCTGCTGCTGCTGCTGCATTTGCTGCTGCTGCTGCATTTGCTGCTGCTGCTGCTGCTGCATTTGCTGCTGCATTTGCTACAATTGCTGCATTTGCTGCTGCTGCTGCTGCAGCAGCCTTCCCCGGAAAAAAAATGTGTAGAAGTTACGATACTATCCTTGTCCGACTGTCAACAAACTATTTCAAAAAGTCGAATTTCTGTAAAAGTTATCCATTGACCAAGGAAAAGTTTACATGATATATATATTTTTCCTTTTATCGTAGCAAGGTTGGGCAGTTATTTGAATGTTTTAAATGCCATCAAAACTAATGCCACAGAACCTAATTCAATTATCTTTTGAAAAATCATTGATGAATCTTCTGCACTGGAAAAATAGTATGATCATGCCTTTAGACACAGTATTGCTTGAAAAATGCATCATGATCAATAAGGAATTGGTGATAATTGCGTTGGAAGAACTATTTAATATTTGAACGCTTTGTCGTTGGGGTTGACGTTGGTGTTGGTGTTTGTGCTGATGATGTTATAGTTACTATTGGTATTACTTTCAGTGTTACTTTTGGGGCTGCTTCTACTTTTGGTACCATTATTGGTTTTATCATTACTTTTTGTATGATGTTATAGTTGCTATTGGTATTACTTTCAGTGTTACTTTTGGGGCTGCTGCTACTTTTGGTACCATTATCGGTTTTATCATTACTTTTTGTGTTACTGTTGTTAATGTTCTTGTTGGTTTGTTGATGATGTTAAAGTTCATCTCTGTAGCATCGCTTGTGTTAATGTTAGAGTGGGCTTACACGGGCTAACCGGTCGTCGAACGCGGTTCGACAGACACGTGTTTAAAGTGATGTTTGAACGTGTGAACGGGGTATTTGGGGGTTTAACCCATGTGTTCGACAACCAAATACCCCGTTCTCACTCTTCATATTGCTGCAGTTACTGATGGTGCTAGTATTACAGTATTCTTGGTATTACTGTCGATGTTCCTATAGGTATTAGTGATATCCACTTTGATTTTGCTTTTCCTGTTTTACTGTTTGTACAACTGCTGGTGTTGGTTGTAGAGTTGGTGTTGATTTTGATATTGA
>NC_134778.1:95475387-95477887 GCF_046742065.1 Oratosquilla oratoria
TATCATTTTGGTCATTCTTTTCTGTACCAATTCTAGTGAATTGATGTCCATTCTATAGGACGGAGACCAAAACTGTACCGCATAACCGAGGATGGGTCTAACGATCGCTAGACATAGTTTGATAATTACCTCTGCACTTCTATTCGTTACCATCCTAGCAATGACGCCTAATACTCTGTTAGCTTTATTCCTGGCGCTAATGCACCGTTTCCTGGTTTTAAGGTCCGGACTCACTAGAACTCCAGTCTCTCTCGCACTCAGTTTTCTCTAAAAAGACATGTTATCTAAGCTGTATCTATTTTCCGGGTTGTGTAGCCCTACGTTTAACACGCTACACTTAGAGATATTGAAGGTCATTTGCCATTTCACCGACCATGTGGACAATTTGTTAAGGGGGGACTGAACACCTTGATAAAAAAAAAAATCATATAAAAAAGTTTATGATCTTTCAACGTGAAACTTTCGGTTTTTGTTTAAAATATAAAGAGAAATATATTGTGAACCCAAGAGCTTGCTACGTCTTGACGTCATAAAGTTTTTTTTTTTACGTAATCGAATATGTACGTTGTATTTTTTGTACCACAGACTTCTGCTTTTTCATGGTAATACTTTTAGATCCTATAAACACTTTCACTCCTGCTTTTTTTTAATTTACTATACGACGTGAGATATAGGTGTCGTAAGTATAGTCTCTTACATCACCCCCTTTTCCGCGTTTTTTCCCACATAGATGAAGGAGAGATAGGGAGAGAGAGAGGTAGGGAGGGAGAGAGAGGATAGAGAGGAAAAGAGTAGAAAAAAGGGAGCAAGGGGAAGGAGGGAGATGATGGGGAAGGGAGAGAGGGTGGGGGAGGGAGGAAGAGAGGGTGGAGGGAGGGAGACAGGGGAGGTAGAGGGAAAGGAGAGGAGGGAGAGAGGGGTAAGGAGGGGAGAGAGGGAAAGGAAGAGAGAGAGAGGGAGGAACGGAGAGAGGGGGAGGGAGGGAGAGAGGATGGAGAGGAGGAAGAGAAGCGAGGAGGGAGAGAGGTTGATTGAGAAAGGGAGAAAAAGAGAGATTTAGAGAAGGAAAGAAGGAGAGAGAGGGGAGAGAGAGAGAGAGAGAGAGAGAGAGAGAGAGAGAGAGAGAGAGAGAGAGAGAGAGAGAGAGAGAGAGAGAGAGAGAGAGAGAGAGAGAGAGAGAGAGAGAGAGAGAGAGAGAGAGAGAGAGAGAGAGAGAGAGAGAGAGAAGGGGAGATGAAAAGAAGAGGAGGAAAGGGGACGAGAGAGAGGTAAGGAAAGAGAAAGGCTTTATGCAGCTTCTGCTCTTCACCTGCTGTAGGTATTCCAGAAGTTTTTGGCCTCGATTCCCTCTTCATTCCCTTTATTTCCTTTACGTAGGCTAATGAATGCATTAGTGGTGAGCGTTTTTAATGCCCAAGGTGTCCGAATGGACTACAGGACAAATAATTATCAGAGGAACGTGTAGGGAATGGAAATTCTTATTCATTTATATTTACTACTAATGCAGCCGTCACGAAAGACACAACACATTGTATTACATTGTCATTCAGATAACAAATCTACAGTTGCAATAGTTAACATGTACACCCCACCCCCAATCATCCCCCACAGTTTCAAACAACTTTAGACCTAACCTTAACCAATTTGCCACCATTCCCAACCTTATCCTGGGTGGTGACTGCAACGCTAAGTCGTTGGCCTGGTATGTCAAAAACTCCGACATGGACAGAGGGTTTGATCTGCAAATACATCTTGATTCACTGACCATCATGAACAAAACCCATAATCACACATATTCCCCATCAAGCCCTCTACACCCCATCTCTTCTGTTCCCCTGCCTAACCCCAACAACTTCATGGAAAGTGGTAGGAGACCTCGGATCCGGCCACTTTCCAATCATCATCACTACAAAAATACGATACATCCCAGCTGGCCACAGACATGCATACATCAATTCCTAGAGAGCAAACTGGGAAGCTTTCACTGAAGAGATAGAACAACAATTTGAAACACAAAACAGTACACCAATTACAGACACAGACACTACTCTGCACACCTTCAATACAATAATACAAAACGCAGACAAGAAATAAATCTCTAGAGGCAACAAGAAACTACACAACCCACATTTCACACCAGAAATCCAAGGCCTCATCAGAAAACGCGACACACTTAAACACAATACCACCACACCTCAGAACGTAAGCAGACTAAATACAAGCACTAAACATCAACAAAATACATGAACAAAAAACTCAAAATAGGTAAACATTTGTCAACACATTTAATTACAAACACTAGAAGACCGCACAAGACACCCAGCGGCAATGCACTATCCAACAGTAACACAACACGCTCTCACACAGCAAGAACCACAACAACAGTAAACTTACCCTCAAACAGACAACAAACAAACGCACTCATAAATAATTTTGTACAGACAAGACACCCCTCACCCTGACAACCGACGCATCATTCGACGTAAGAAAGACTTCCCCG
>NC_134778.1:95485387-95492887 GCF_046742065.1 Oratosquilla oratoria
CCTTTATATATGCTGCAAGACTTTTCAAATACACTACCTGTACAACTCACAGACCAACAAAACTAAGTTAAGCATAGTGCTGTCTAATACACATTTGATTAAAGAACTACCTACATCCTGATGATGATATAAAGGTAAACCTTGTACATGAATATTATATATAAAGCATAAACTGCATCGTAAGGCTGGTGACGCATATGCATCGGTACTTCGGAAGGTCTCCAGAGACCGAACACCTGTCAGTCACGACCCAGCCACATCGGGTAAGACAAAAAAAGACCTTGAGGTCCGACCCGCCGCGAAGGGTCGGACAAAACGAGTCTTATGGAATATCTCCCGCCCGTAGCTGTGCTGAGCGTCTTCCAAGGAACAGTTAATGCGAAGGTCATGACGTGATCCCGGTGAATATCAGGGGTCACTGGGAGCTCTCCACGGACAGACGGCCTCGGGACTGAAGAAGCTATCTCCAGCCGCCTCCAGCATCGAGACTTCATCGCCGTGGACGGCCGCTGTCTCCTCCTCCTTCTCCCCCCGCTTCTCCCGTGGACAGAAGCGAGCTTACTTATCTGATTCATAGACGCCCTTTAAATAAACTAACAAAACTTTCCAGATTTTGTCTTCAGCTAGGCCCACGTCCCTTACGTTCCTGACAACCAATAAAAATATAAAATAATCCTACTACAATTTGACATAAAATAACGGTGTGTGCGTGTGTATCTATTTTGGCGTGTATGTGTGTGTGTGTGTATGTGTGTGCGTGCGCGCGTGCGTGCCCATGTATAATATCTTGTGTGTGCGCGTATACGTGTACGCGTGTGTCTTTGTTCTTATGAGCATATTTATGCCAGTTTGTTTTTGTATGTGTTGAATTGAGTTTATTTTTTCCTTTATGTGTAGTAATATGAGTGCCTAGCGATGAAAGCCCCACCTCCCACGCTGCGCAAGCTAGGTCACGTGGTTGCTGCTCTGGGAGATGCTTGGCCGAGACCCTGTGCCGCGACCCAAGCTACCCCAAGCGTGGGTCGCCCAGGTCGGAGATGTGTCATTACACCCGAAAGAGCACGTATGCAGGTCACACACCACGTACGCAGAATGTTCGCGTCCTCAGAAGGTAAACCATCTTCTTAGTTTGCAAATAACCATTTCGCTCCACCACAAACACAGTAGTCCAATAAAGAGGACATGGAGCCCCTATGCTTGTATCTAGCCTCACCCTCGACCACACTTCACCATACCGGCGGGGGCGGTGGGGTAGAGGAGATACGCTCTATACACATACCCGTTCTATAATCAGTGCACATATGTACAAGAAAGAAATCACATTGTTAGGACCACTCAATGAACCCAAAAGGAGCAATATATTTTGGAAACTAACATGTCACCCAGGCATAACAATAGACCTCAAGAGACTGGCCACGTGAGTCATCAGGAAGTAAGAGAGGTAGCCACGTTCCTAGTTGAAACCATCGAGACTGAAAGGGTACCAGGTTTCACGGGCGGACCAATGGGATTGGTTTTAGCAAGAGCAGACAAGCTCACTCCCGTAGATCAGGCAATCTCGGCGCTGTTCACGGTACGAATATACACTGAGCGTGCTAGCCTGCTTGACCAGGGAGGAGTGGAGCTACACAGAACGGAAGAAAAAAAAAGTCCTGGTACAAGGTCCCGTGTCTGAACTTGGGACCTGATGCCCTTGAGATCCAGAAAGACCACGTGGTTGGGGAACATACATTCCTTGGGGAAATCAAATTGGTAAACGGCGGAACAGACTTATCAGTGGAAACTGTGAAGGCGACCGAGAAGGGGGATATAGTAAGAAGTGATAAACTAGGACGGGAAGTTAGTAATTACTTCCCCGTCCCAAATAGCAAGGAGAGTCTAGCTTTGACTGCTCTAGTGGTCAAATACAGCAATGTGTTTGCCTTAACAGGGGATCCACTAACGGTTATGCCCCACTTGTTCCATGAGTTCAGGACCATTGGACCAACTGTATACCGCAAATCTTGACCCATTCGGGAGACATACTGTGAGGAAATACGTGAACAGATAGAAAGCATGCTACATAAGGGGATTATCCGTCCATCCCGATTCCCGTATGATGCTCCTGTCGTCCCCGTGGTAAAGGACAACACGGTTCGGCTGTGTCTCAGCTTTCGAGTACTAAACAAGAACGTGTTAGATGATAGGTTCTCACTCCAACATATCGACTAGATGTTGCGGAGTCTCGGCGCCAGCGTCATATTTTCCCTATTGGATCTTAAATCCGGGTATCTCCAAATCTCGCTGGTGGCCAAGCATACCTTGCCATGCTTGTGGTTGCGCAAGTAAGTCACGCGCGAGACGAAGGCCGGTTACACCACAAACAGTAGACCAATAAAGAAGACACACAGCCCCTATATTTGTATTTAGCCTCACTCTCGACCAAACTTTACCATATGTACGTGTGTAAGTGTGTGTGCAAGTGTAATTATGTGTATGTAAGTGTATGTGTGTGAATGTGTGTGTGTGTGTGTGTGTGCGTGCGTGTGTGTAAATATGTGTATAAATATGTGTGTGCGTATGTGTATATGTGTGTGTATATGTGTGCGTATATAAGTGTGCGTGTGTGTACGTGCGTGTGTGTATACGTGTGTTTATGTATGCGTGTGTGAGTGAATTTGTGTTTGTGCGTTTGCTTGTACGTGCTTTCGTGTCTCTTGTGTATTGTGTGTGTTTGCATTTGTTTGTGTGTGTGTGTGTGTGTATGCGAGTGGTTACAAATGTTCGTGTACGTTAACGTGGACGTGTACTTGTACTTTTGTACGTGTGCGTGTGTTTATGTGCGCGTGCGCGTATTTGCGTGGGTTTGTGTGTCCTACAGAACCTAGATGATGTCATTATCATCCGGTCTTCAATTGAAGGGCATTGGGAAAGAATTGTTGTTTCATGTGAAGAAGTGTATATAACGGGGAGATAAAAAGAAATACGACGAAAAAAAAATCTTGGTGGAGAGGTGGAAAACATCTACTGGTGTCTTTGGAACGACTGCACAGGACAGTATGGCACCAAAGGAGTATGTGGAGAATTCCGCGTGGGCGAGGCAAAGGGGAAGGAAACAATGAAACGAGACGGTAAACTAGTTAGAGTTAATGACCGTTGGGATGGGATTTTGTGTTGTTGGAAGTTAAGAGAAGGAGAGGTTTAAGGGGTGTGTTTTATTGTCGTGTTGGAGACATGAGGGGGAAGCTCGTGAGAAGGGGAACGCTGTGAGGAAGAAACGGCGTGAGATTGGGACAACGAAAGCTTGAGCGCCGTAAGGAAGGGTTAACGTGGGGAAGAGGCAGTATGGAGAGGTGGGTGGCGTGAGAAATGAAGATGATATGTTGAACGAAGAGAGCGTGAGGACGAGGACACAGTGTGAGTAGGGCAAGGCGTGAGGAGAACTCAAGTCCTGGCTGTAATGAAGACGTCGCGGAGAGTGGGTGTGTCAGTCCTGGGAAAAAAGTTCAAGATACTAAATTGAGCTGAATAAATAAGTTGTTTACTGTGGTCCAGAGGAGCAAAGAACAAAAGAGAAAAGGAAAATGATAGCGAGGGTGGAAGTGAGTACACGTAGCCAAACAAACGAAAAAGAAAAAAAAAATGAGAAAGGAGCGAGAGGAGACAGATTATAAAACGATATCGCAATATCCAGCAGTATATAACGTATACGAGAATTATTCGCAACGAAATGTATTTGTTTGGTTATCACTATTTTGCTATAGAGCAGCGTTTCTTAACCAGGGTTCCCTGGAACCCTAAGGTTCCCCAAAAGGTCCCTAAGGGTTCCGCGAGAGCAAGTGATATAATCTAATGCACTTTTTATTTTTTGTTTAATTTCATATACGTAATATAATTAAACGCGCACGACATATTCTTGGTTATTGAAATAATGTAAAATAGACATCATCCTATCTAACCTATTATTACGATGAAAATAAAACGAGAAAGATATGGTACAAATATATATATATATATATATATATATATATATATATATATATATATATATGTGTGTGTGTGTAAAGACAGACAAATATGGAAGTGAGGTGGCAAAATGAATCGTTAAGGCTAGAGTATAGAGCTTTATTCAGAACCAGACGTTTCGACCTCTTGGGCCTTCCTCAAGGAATGCCCAAGAGTTCGAAACGTCTGGTTCTGAATAAAGCTCCATACTCTAGCCTTAACGATTCATTTTGCCACCTCACCTCCATATATATACATATATCTATATATAAATATACATATATATATATATATATCTAAATACAAATATATATATATATATATATATATATATATATATATACAGTATTATATATATATATATATATATATATATATATAGTATATATATACATATGTATGTATATGTATATATATATATTATATATATATATATATATATATATATATATGTACAAATATATAATATATGTATACATATGTATATGTATATATGTATATATATATATATATATATATATATATATGTATATGTGTATATATATATATATATACATATATATATGTATATGTATATGTATGTATATATATATATATATATATATATATATATATATATATATATATATATATATAAATATATAAAAAAAAACAAAAGGCACTTTATATATATATAAAAAAAAATCCACAGGGGTTCTTTGGGACATGGAATTTGTTTTAAAGGTTACGCTCTAACGAAACTGATAATTACATAGTTTGCGCCGAAATTATGAATTTACGCCTACACTGGTCTGAGAGTGGCCATAGAAACTTTGTCATGGAAACACGTGAAAATGTCACTTACCCTTTCTCCCAGTGGCACCCTTTATGCATTTGGTCCAGGTGAAAAAACGTATTTGAGTCGATGAGCAACTCAACCTCCTCGCTAAACAGGTACCGGATGGAAGAAGACTGATAATATTACCGGCAGCTATGGTAACTACTAAAGTCGTAAACACGGTGAAAGGATTCAAAACTGCATAATGAATTTTTGGAAGAGACAATAAAAAGTACAAAGATAAACTCTAATGTGTAAAGGTTGGAATATCAGGAAAGGTGGGGAGGAGAACCAGAGTTAAGGAGATTAAGTGGAGTTATGGAGAAAAGTGGAGGAAATCCATTACGAGAACGTATGGGTTCTAAACCCCATCCTCCTCCATCGCCTCTTCCCCCTCCTCTTCCTCTTCCTCTTCCTCCTCTTCCTCTTACTCTTCCTCCTCTTCCTTTTCTTCTTCCTTTTCCTTCTCTTCCTTTTCCTTCTCTTCCTCTTCTTCTCCTTCCTCTTCCTCTTCTTTTTTCTCTTCCTATTCTATCCTCCTCTCCCCGTCCACCTCCTACTACTCATTTTGTTCCTTCTACTTCTCCTCCTCTTCCTATTCTTCCCTCCTCTTCTTACTCCTACCTCCTCCTTTTTTCTCCTCCTTCCTCCTACCTCCTCCTTCTCCCCTCCTCTTCACCTCCTCCTCCTCCTTCTCCTCTTTTTCCTTCTCCTCTTCCTCCTCCTCTTTATTCCACTCCTTCTCCCCTCCTCCCTCTCTTCCTTCTTCTACTTCTCCTCCCTTTCTTTCTTTCTTCTCCTCCTACTCTTTTTCCTTCCCTAACATTCTTCCTAAACGTTTTCCTCCACTTCCTCCTCCTCCTCAACCTTCTTCATCTCCAGTTTCTCTTATTCCTCCTCTTCCTCCTTCTCCCCTTCATTTCCTATCCTTCCTCCTCCTTCTTCCTCCTTCCTCCTCTTTCCTCTCCACCTGTTCCTCTTAGTCCTCACCTCTTTGTTCCTGCCTCTCCTCTTCCTTCTCTTCCTTTCCTCTTCCTCCTTCTCCTCCTTGTCCTTCTCCTTCTCAACCTTGTCCTCTTCAGCCTTCTCCTTACTTTCTTCTTTGTTGGCTTTCCTCTTCCTCCATTTCGTCTGCCTTCTCCTCCTCTTCCTACTCGTTTCTCCTTCTCCTCTTTTTCATCTTATTCATCCTAATCGTGTTTCTGTTCATGTTAGGCCTCCTTAATCCTCTAGCTGTCCTCCTTCTGCTGCCCTTCATGCTTTTATTTCTCCTCCTCTTCTTTCTGCTCGTCCTCCTCCTGCTCCTCGTTCACCTGTTCCTCTTCTTGCTCCCCATGATTCTGTTCCTCCTCCCCATCTTAATACTCTTCCTTCTCCTCTTCCTCATCCTTATCACTCATTCCCGTCCCCTTCCTTCGCCTCCTCATTCCCGTCGTCCTTTCTCTCCTCCTCCTCCTTCTTTCTTTCCTGATTCTCCTGCTCCTCTTCCTACCTTTTTTTCTCCGTTTCCCTCCTCCTTTTGTTCCTTCCTCCCCGTCCGCCAATCCTCCTATCTTTCCTCACCTTCTCTTATTCCCCTTTTCCTCTTTCTCTTCCTCCTTGTTCTTCCCTTCCTCTACCTCCCCCTCTTTCCACTCCTCCTCTTCCTTCTCCACCTTCCACTCCTCCTGCGGTTCCCCTACCCCTCCATCTTGTCTTCCTCCTGCTTCCCCTTTCCCCCTCCTCCTTCTCCTCCTCCTTCCCCTCTCCTATTCCCCTCACTCCCCTACTCCATAATCTACTCCTCTACTCTTTTCATCCACTCCTCAACTTCCTCCTCTCACGTCCCTACTTGATTTATCACTCGCAATTCTCCTCACTCCTTGTCCCGTACTCCTGGTTGTCCTCCTCCTTCTACTCTTTCTTCCCTCCTGCATCTTCCTCTTCCTCTTGCTCCTAAGACTTCCTGGTACACAAGGTTTCATCAACATTCACACAGAATGTTTTCGTTCTTTACGAAAAAAAATATAAAATAAAAATAAAAAGTGTCCCGTCTCGTCTTGTTCCTGTGCTCAATCACAAATTTCTTTGCTCCATTTCCTCCGCCCTTTTTTACCCAAGTCTTCTGCCTCTACCGCCGCTTCCCACCCACCCCTACTCCGTTTCCTCTCTTTCCCTCCCCATTGCCTCCATGTTTTTTTTTTTTTTTTTTTTTTTAGATACACCTGGTTCCAAAATTAACCAAAATCAACCCCCCTCCCTCAAAAAAGAAAAAAAAAAAAATTATAGGAAGCCTATCAGCCGCGGCAAGCCACTGAGTATTTTAGGCCGAGGTTTGGGTCACCTCCCTGTTTGACCAGAGCTGTCAGGAACAGACGGAGAAAGCACGCAGAGGGTCCAGGAATCGAATTCACGACCTCCTGCTCATGAGCTCGACAAGGTATCCACTGGGCTGTCGCGCGTCCCTTTCGTTCTTCTGAACGTGAAATGAATTTGTACAGTACATCTGGACATCGGGTAAATATATAAGCTTTTACCCCCTCTTTCCGTCTTGGCTTGAAATAGCTCCAACTCGCCTTCATTCAAATCCACACCCTTCCATGTCCGGCATGTCTCTTTACCTTCTTCTTCTTTTTCTTCTTCTTCTTCTTCCTCTTCTTCTTCCTCTTCTTTTTCTTCTTCTTTTTCTCCTCATTCATCAACATTTTTGTTTTTCTTAT